>NW_027099853.1:0-147780 GCF_031753505.1 Anomalospiza imberbis | reverse complement strand
ATAGAAGTCCCAGCTTTTCTCCGGCGCCTCCTTTGTTCTTTGTTGCAAGCACGTCCAGGATTTAGTTTCAGAGCTGACACATGTGTCTTTAAGGTGCCTGCATGGAGGAGCGGGAGGGCAGCTGCAGCGCAGGGCTCGTGCCCCATCAGAGTCTCTCTCTCACCATGGCACCAGTGCCGCTGCCTCGGGACGTCCGCCTGTGGAAGGTGGTGACTCTGCCCTCAAGCACGGCCATGGAAGCCAAGCGTTGCTGTGAGGCTGGCAAGTCAAGAGAAAGCCATTGTGGTGAACGCTGATGGAGCCTTTTGCCAAAGCACGGGCAATTGCGCCCACAGTCTCCCCCCGTCTGGCATCCCGGCGGGGTGCGGGAGCCTCGTTGAGCAGGTGCCAGTGTTCAGGGTGCTGCTGTGCCTGAGCACGCTCCGGTGCTGTTCCTGTGGGGTCCAGAGGCGCCGGGGCAGCAGCGCCTCCGCAGCCCTGCTCAGTGAGACACGGCCGCCTTCCCCATGGTGGACAGCAGCTCTGCGGCCCCAGAGCTCTGTGTCAGGGGGACCTCGGTCACAGCACCGTGGCCTGGGCAGCCGCGAGAGCCGGGGCCGGCCGCCAGCCCTGCCTCTGCCCCCTGCCCCTTATTGGCAGCAGCCAGTGGCCATGCCCAGGCAACCGCCCCCTGCCCTCCGTGTCCCCAGCCAGCCCAGCCTGGCATCTTGGGGTGTCCCCACCCTCCTGCTGGGGTGGTGTCCCAGCATCGAGGGCTTCTGCCGGCAGGCCTGGGAGACGATCTGGGGAAGCGCCAGAGCAGCCGGGTGCTGGGAACAAGGCGGCTGCCTGGGGGCTGCTGGTGGCCTCTGACACCCACTTGCTCAGGGCTGCCCACTGCCCCAGCCTCTCAGGGTCTCCCCCAGCCCGGCCAACCTGCCCGGCAGCAGTGCCACAGCCCCACAGGAGCTCCAGAGGAGCCCCATCAAGAGGCACCTCGGAGCCCTCAGCAATCCAGCCAGCAACACACGGGCAGGAGCACACGGATGGCACTTCCTGCCTGGGGACAGGGCTTGTGGCCATCTCCAGGCACCGCTCCCGCAGGGATCCCCGCAGCTCCGGCCCTGCCCACCCGCTCTGTGGGCGGCACAAAGGCTTCAGCAGAACCGCCAAAGGCCAAGGGGCCTCTGGCCATTTTCCCTGCAACATTGCACGCCTGGGTACCTGGCTGAGCCCAAGCAAAATTTCCCCCCTCCTCCCCTATGCCCTGCACACTCTGGACAGCACACTCTGGACAGCAAAAGAAAGATCCTGGGAGTCTGTCTATTATAATACATTCTATATTTACATAGTACAGGAAAAGAAAATGAAGAAAAGATCAATTATACAGAAAAATAAAATCGCTGCTGATTCAGGTGGCCCCAGCAAAGACAGCCTCCTGGATCAGCCCTCCACAGAGCTCCAGCAGCTCAGCCAGCCAAGCCGCGACAGACGAGGCCGTGTCTGCCATGCCCTGCGCAGCTGATCCCGCAGCCTCTGGAACATTGGGATGGGAGCCTGCTCTACTGCCTTGAGAATGCACAATGTGTCAATTGCCAGGCTTCCAACGGTGAGGCTGATGTCATTTGCCATTTCTTCAAGGGCTGAAAGAGAGAGGATCAGAGCCACGGTCAGATCCTGGATCTGCGGGGAGCCGAGGAGAGGCCCCTGCCAGGGCCATCCCTGCCTGCTCTTGCCATGGTCAGGAGGGAGTAGGGACCAACGGGGTCAGCCCGAAGCTGCGGGCCACGAATCCCCCATGTGTCCCTGAAATCTCTGTGTGCTCTGCCCAGGCCAGCCCTGGTCCGCACAGGGACCAGAGCCCTCCGCAGCCGGGGCAGGGATGGCAGCTCCTCCCGCCAGCCCCCGCTGTCAGCCCGCTGCCCTCACTCACCATTGTAGATCAGCTGGAGCTCTGCCTGCTGCCCCCTCAAGCTCCGCCCGGCGATCCCTGTGAACACAGAGGCTGTCACGGCCCCAGCGGCACAGCTCCCTGCCAGCGGTGCTGCCAGCCCTGTGGCCACACGCCCTGGTGGCCCGGCAGGGCTCAGCCCGGGCCCTTGCCGCACGCTGCCGCCCCAGGGCACGGCTGCCGGAGGGCGGCAGCAGCGCCGAGGCCAGGCGGGGCTCCACGGCGCCGGGCCCGGATGGCGCTGCCGGGGCAGCAGCCGGGGCTGGGGCCGAGCTGTGGTGGGGCGGGGAGGGAGCCCGGGCTCGTGGCTCACCCATGAACCTGACGGCCGCCTCTCGCAGGGGCTCCTGTGGGCTGTCCAGGTAGGGCAGGGCCTGGCGCAGGATCTCGGCCGCCCGGCTCCTGTCCTCTTCCAGCTGCAGAGAGCGGCAGGAGGGAAGGGTTGCCGCGGGCTCGGCCCCTGGGCCGGGCGCTCCCTGCGCCCTGCCCCGGCCTCCCCTGCCCGCACAGCCCCGAGGCCCGGCCAGCAGCCGCTGGCGCCGGGCTCTGGAGGGGGCAGAGGGCCGGCTGCTGCCCGGGGAGCCACGGGGCCGCCCTGCAGCCCCACCGGGCCGGGCTCCATCGGCACCCGGCTGGGGCCCACGGGAGCCTGGAGAAGAGTCAGTGCGGCCTCTGGGTGCAGCACCGGGCAGGGGCACAGCTGCCAGCCCACACACCAAGCACCGCGCTCACGGGGCTTCTCCAGGCTGAGCCTGGGGCTTCCAGGCCGTCCTTACCAGGCTGTCAGCAAACATCCACAAGTTGTTCTTCAGCTGTTTGACAAGATCCCTTCTCTTCAGGAACTCGGCCACACAATGCAGCGTTTCCCGAGAAGCCTGGAGAGCAGCAGAGACGTGGAGATGGCCCCACAGCCCAGGGCACAGGACCCACGTGCCTGTGCCGAGGCCTGGAGGAGGCTGCAGCCCGCCAGGGCAGGAGACAGCCGAGCCCCCTGCCAGGGGGACAGCAGCAGCCCACGAAGTCCTCACCCGTGCCACACGCCGATTCTCATCACGGCAGTGGAAGAAGAGTGGGAGCAGGCTGTGGCGCGCTTGTAACTTCAGGGCCTTGCTTTCCCTTCCCAGTGGAAGAGTCAGCAATGTTCTGAAGAGACAAATGGAGAGCAGCTGTACCTGGCTATTGTCCTGTATTAAGAGACAAAAAGAAGACCTCAGCATGGGCTGCGAGGGGGCTCAGCTGGGCGCATGCCTGCAAATCCACAGGGCACCAAGTGTCTGGGCAGTACCCAGTGGCCGTGGCTGGGGGCACAGAGCCTTACGAGGTCAAAGAGTAGCACAAGTGCCTCAGCCAGCTGCAGGGCGATGGGGCTGCCTATCCATCTGTCGCTGTCCAAGATTATAAAGCTGAGTACCATGACTGTTATCTTAACAATCTCTCCATCTGCATCCCGCAGGAGCTCCACAAGACTTTCAGTCAGGCTCCACATTGTTTTGGTCTGTGTAGAACACAAGTTTGTGAACGGCCACCCTGCTGCCACAGGGCCTAGAGGCCAAAGGCCTGTCCCGAAGCACTCGGGCAGCTGAAGTGGGAGGCAGGAGAGCTGGGAGCAGCTGCCCCAGCGCCCAAACTACAGCCAAGCCCAAGCGACGGTGTTCCCCAGCCCCATGCTGCCTGCACGGCTTCAGCCACTGCCCCCTTCTCACCGTCGAGGGATTGTCAGTGAGCTTGAGAAGGCCCTTGAGTGCCAGGCGACGCCTCTCCCTGCACTCGCTCCGCAGGTGCCTTGAGAAGATTTGCAGGACTCTGTCAGCCTCGCGTTCACTCAAGTCCAGGTGCTCGAGGACCTGAAAGGCACAGGGCAGTGACAGGGGACCTGGCCGGCAGGAGCCCAGAACCGCACAGGGCTGGGCCCAGGCAGCAGCACAGGGCGTGGGCACCGTCCTGGCAGCTGTGGCTACGAGAGGGCAGAGAGCTGGGAGGCAGCTCAGCGAGGCAGCGCTGGCCAACAGGCTCACCTCCACAAGGAATGCCAGGGCGGGCAGATCCCAGCGTGGCTCCTGTGTGCTGAGCAGCTGGAGCAGATAGCGAAAGATCCGGGAACACGAGCGTATGGAGATGCAGGACATCTCCCTGTCAGGAGTAAAAGTCCATAAGATTGTGAGCCAGGGGAACAAACCTCTCCCAGGATTGACTCACAGTGGTCTGGTCTTTCCCCAGCATACAGCAAGGGGACCTGGGCCATTTGAGATTTGGCTCTTTGTGGGCACCCCCTTTCCCTGCTTTTTCCAGGCTGCTTGGCCATCCCTCAGTGACAAGGCCCTCTGGCCCACGACCACGGGGACTGTGTGGGGCACCCCAGGCGCAGAGCACACATGTCAGAGGCAGCGGGGAGAAGGGGGTCTCACCTGGCCAGCAGACCCACGGCATAGTGCTGGGTGTCAGCACAGAGCAGCGTGTCCCAGCCACACCTGCGTTCCATTGCCATCACCACATCCTTGTACTGCTCTAGGCACAGCAGGGACTTCAGGGTCCGCACGGCAAACCTGTGTGCAGAGCAAGGCCCAGGTCACACTGGGAGCAGTGGCTCCTGCCCTGTTGATGCGGCAGGGACAGGAGGACTGGAATGGAGCACCTGTTGGGGCTGGTGGCAAGGCCGTGTTGCTCCTGGCATCCCTTCCAGAAGGTATCAACCTCCTCTGGTGTCTCTTCTGTGCTGAAGAACACTTGGAAGAGCAGATGCACAAGTAGACGGGAGGAACGCACCATCATGATGTGTGGGACACAGGGCTCCTGGAGGATCTTCCACATCACCACAGTTGCCTGCAAAGGACAAAGCCCCCCGAGACCGCGCTCAGTGCCGAGGTGTCCGTGTGGCAGGGCCCGAGCGTGGCAGGGAGAGGCCCAGAGAAACACAGGGGCAGCAGCGGGACCGGTGGCCCTGCAGCTGCCCCTAGGCCAGGTTTCAGGCCAGCACCTGAGGCAGGGAGATGCAGTGGGGGAAGGAGGAAGGAGAGCTGCAGGAGAGGCGGCTTTGGGGCCAGCAAAGGCCACTGGCCAAAACTCACAGCTAGGGCAAAGACACCCGTTTTGTCCCCATCGGAGGTGCACGTGCTGTGCTTCGGCCAGCTCCCCAGCACATCCAGGAGAATCCGCTGCGCCAGCTTCGCGGTCCTGGGCGAGGACATGATGGTCTTCCACATGGCCATGGCAGCTCTGCGGGGTTAGAGCTCTGTCTCAGGGGGTCTCAGGCACAGCACCGTGGCCTGGGTATCTCTAGGGGCCCGGGCTGACCGCCAGCTCTGCCTCTGCCCACTGCCCCTCGCCAGCAGCACCCAGGCAGCCCAGCCCTGTGGGGACAGGCCCCTGAGGAGCAGCAAGGGAGCATGGCAGCAGGCTCGGGGCTGACATGCCAGGGCTGGGAAAGGGAGCAGCCAGAGGGCCCTGGAACCCTTTGTTGGTCAGACACCTGGGATAAGCTGTACAGGGCGATGGGCTGGGGAGCCCTGAGCCCTCTGGGCAGGTGGGCCCCATACCTGTCACAGGACGGGGCCACACGCAGCAGTGTCATTACTGCGTCATTTGGCTGTGCTTCGGCGAGATGCAGCAGAGTCCTGTTCAGCCTGGGCTCAGCAGAATCATTGGCCATGAGCCACTGGTGGATGTATCTCACCATGGCGGGCACCTGGAGAAGGCACGGGGCGATGTGGAAAGCTGCCAGAGGGAGCGATGTTCCCAGTGTCCCCAGAGAAGTGCTTCCCTTCCCACCGCACTGCGATGGCCTCAAAGGCTCACGGGGACCAGCAGGTGTGGCTGGGGAAGCCATGTGACTCATGAGGGAATTGAAACATGGCCACAGGCTGCTTACTTGCTCTGGTCTGGAAACACCCCTCTCCAAAAGCAAATCCAGCAGGGTGGCACTGGTCTCATCTTCCTCCTCCTCCACCCAGGCCACCTTGAGCACTCTTGGGGGTCTCTGCTCCATGTCAGTGACTGGTTTTGTGGGTACTTGCAGGAGAGACGGCTTGGAAAATCTCCAAGTTAGCAGCAGGTCCTGCAGCTGTGCCTGGAATGCACCTTCCAGAGAGAAGCCTCAGGAAGGCTACAGGACAGCAAGCCCTGCGCTCTGGTCTCAAGGGCTCCTGCCACAATGACAGGAGACTCCTGTCAGGGATTGTGGTCTGGCCTCGAGGGCACTGGAGGCAGGGGTGGGAGATGCCTCAGAAAAGCTCTGGGGCACCAAGTCCCACACTGCCCTCAGGGGCACCTGCAGAATCGAAGCCTTGGAAGGCCACAGGTCACCAAGTCCTGTGGTCTGGCCTCGAGGTCAGCTGCAGGAACAACGCCTCAGAAAAGCTCCGGGTCGGACACAAACAAGTGCGCTGTGCGGGGGCTCCTCACGGCGCCGCTTTGTCCCGTCCTGTCCCGTCGCCTGCTCTGAGCACTGTGGCGTGCTCTTGTCACTGCCAGCTCCTATGTCACCACGTGTCACAAAGGACCCTTGGACAGCCAGTTCCCTTCCAATTCCACAGTGACCATGCTGCAGCGTGTCACAATGGGCCCTTGGAAACACTGTCACCTGCCCTGGGGCTGCCCCCAGCCCACCCAAAGTGGCCCAGGTTGGAAGGAATCCCTGGCCCCAACGTCTCAGACAGCCCAACAGGATCTTTAGGAATGGCTCAGACCATCAGCAAACCCTGCCCTGCTCTGCAGGCTCAGGGCAGCAGAAGGAGCCCCCAGGGCTGCCGACGCAGCCGCGCTGGGAAGGGCACGGGGCCTTCCACGGAAGCTGCCCCGGCCTCCTTGGGACACGTCCCGGCTGGTGGCCATCCTAAACCCGTGGGTGTGACAGGGACAAGGAACGTGTGGGCCAGGGCACGAACTGGGCTGCTCTGAGCCCTGGGGCCTGGGGAGCGCTGACACCAGCAGGTGTGGCAGAGTCCCCGCCCAAGCAGACCTGCCACCCCCCGAGCCCTGGCAGCTCTGGTGCCCGTCTCCTGCCCCAGAGACCTGTGCCCCCGGGGGGCTTCTGTGCCAGAGGGAGCCAAAGCCCACGTGCATCAGGGGCTGTTGGCAGGAGCACCTGCAGCAAGTGCTGGCAACACTTGGGGTCTGTGAGAAGGCAGAAGCTGTTAGCCAGTCCGGAAATGCTTCTTTTCATGGAAGGGATTAGCAGTAGCACCACAAGACCATCAGCTGCTGAATTTCCCTGGACGATTTGACTGTAGAGAGACACTGTCATGTATCAATGTGATCTTCTTTCTGTTCTTCTGGGAAAAACACTAGCCCAGTCTCTGATGTTCAGTCCTCCAGATGCTGCATGTCTGTCTGTGTCGTAGCTGATGCAAGACAAATATTTCCTCCAGACCCAAAGAGTCAAGCCTGAAAAGTCACAGGGTACATCTGGTTTTGATTTTTTTTAAAGTTTTCTGGAGCCTGCTGATCATTTTCAAGGTTTTCTCCCTATCCCTAGGGCATATTCTCCAGAAGTTCTGCTGTTACATCCTTTTGCATTCAGTGAAAGTTACCTGCAGTGACCAGCTGATCAAAGTCCTGGGAGAACTTGAACTCCTGGGTGAAGCTGGGCAAAACATGTATCTCCCTGATCTGAAGCCATTAAGTGCCAAATTGCCACTGTCCTCCAGAGCCCTGGCTAGCTCTGCAATGCCCCTGGGCCAGTGGCAAGAGTGGGCAACTGGCCAGGCTGGGGTTTTGCCTGGGCCAGGACCTCTGAGCCAGATGCTCAGCAGTAGAGACCCGTGGAGGAGTGACAAGGACTGGGCAAAGGAGGCAGAGGACGCTCTTCTGCAGTGCAAGGTCCAGCAAATTTACTGGGAGAAGCGAGAGGAAGGTATGCAGGGGAGGGATGACAAAGGGGAGCACAAGCGAAAAAGAGCCCCGAGCACACCTGTGCCCCGGATTTTAAATCTTTCAAAACTGGCGGTGGACACCGTACAGCAACCAGTGAGGAACTTCTAGGGTCTGGTTTCTGGGACTAAAACAAATCAGAGCAAGGGGAGGAGAAAGGATCTGGCCGAGGATTGGATTTGAGCAGGAGGGACAGGGAACCTTCTGGAACAAAGGGTAGGGGTTGGGCTGACGGACAGGGCGAAGGGGCCAGGTTGCCTTGCCAGGCAGGGAAGGGTCTGGCAAGTAGGGAGGGGATTCTTTGAGGGACAGCTAGGTAGGAGGGCATAACACAGGGGAGAAACCAACTGTAATAACTCGGGGGACACTGGAACATACCACAAGATAACAGAACATTTGACTTAATAAACTAACACACCACAACACCAAGTACTGTCCCAGCGTCATACTCTGTCCCCCGTAAGTGTGCTGATGCCATTTAAAAGGGGTTGCCAATGAAAACAACTTCTAACATTTTTGTAATTTCTGCATAAGCGTTGAAATCCTTGACCAGGAAAATCACATGTCAAAATTTCTGGGATTCTTAAATACCAAAGCTGTCATTTGCACCCTGCATTATAGAGTCTCTGAACAGTCACACAAGGGTTTTGTTTTAAACACTACAGAAAAAGCCCCTGGTGCTTAGCCATAGCTTTACATCAGCATATACTCCCGATTATTCCTTTAGGCAGGAACAGCAAACCCAAGAATGAGCCGAGCAGGTGATTCCTGTGTTCTCATGTCCTGCACAGCACTAACTGGGAATTCAAGAATGGATTCTGGGGCCTCAGGGTGCACAGGAAGCCACAAAGACTTGGGATGCTGCAATGGACCAGCCTGGTGCCTGTGCCTGGGCTGCACATGGCTGAGCTCCATTGGGATGATCTATCAAAGGCCGAATGGACATCCCATGGAGACTGCTATTCCAAGTCCTGTGAGCTACAAAATTCAGCTGTAACCAGCCAGTTTTTTCATGTTAGCTTGAAATCCAGGAGAGAAAAGGTAAACATGGAAAAGTGTTCTTCCAATCCTAGTGACAGCTGTGCCTGCACAGCACCTGTGGCCGTGGCAGGGCGGTGGGAACTGGATGATCTTTCTGATACTTTGCAGCACAACGTGCTGTGGCATTCTGTGATTCCCCAAGTGGAGAGCAAAACTGAGCCATAGAAGTCCCAGCTTTTCTCCGGCGCCTCCTTTGTTCTTTGTTGCAAGCACGTCCAGGATTTAGTTTCAGAGCTGACACATGTGTCTTTAAGGTGCCTGCATGGAGGAGCGGGAGGGCAGCTGCAGCGCAGGGCTCGTGCCCCATCAGAGTCTCTCTCTCACCATGGCACCAGTGCCGCTGCCTTGGGACGTCCGCCTGTGGAAGGTGGTGACTCTGCCCTCAAGCACGGCCATGGAAGCCAAGCGTTGCTGTGAGGCTGGCAAGTCAAGAGAAAGCCATTGTGGTGAACGCTGATGGAGCCTTTTGCCAAAGCACGGGCAATTGCGCCCACAGTCTCCCACCGTCTGGCATCCCGGCGGGTGCGGGAGCCTCGTTGAGCAGGTGCCAGTGTTCAGGGTGCTGCTGTGCCTGAGCACGCTCCGGTGCTGTTCCTGTGGGGTCCAGAGGCGCCGGGGCAGCAGCGCCTCCGCAGCCCTGCTCAGTGAGACACGGCCGCCTTCCCCATGGTGACAGCAGCTCTGCGGCCCCAGAGCTCTGTGTCAGGGGGACCTCGGTCACAGCACCGTGGCCTGGGCAGCCGCGAGAGCCGGGGCCGGCCGCCAGCCCTGCCTCTGCCCCCTGCCCCTTATTGGCAGCAGCCAGTGGCCATGCCCAGGCAACCGCCCCCTGCCCTCCGTGTCCCCAGCCAGCCCAGCCTGGGCATCTTGGGGTGTCCCCACCCTCCTGCTGGGGTGGTGTCCCAGCATCGAGGGCTTCTGCCGCAGGCCTGGGAGACGATCTGGGGAAGCGCCAGAGCAGCCGGGTGCTGGGAACAAGGCGGCTGCCTGGGGGCTGCTGGTGGCCTCTGACACCCACTTGCTCAGGGCTGCCCACTGCCCCAGCCTCTCAGGGTCTCCCCCAGCCCGGCCAACCTGCCCGGCAGCAGTGCCACAGCCCCGCAGGAGCTCCAGAGGAGCCCCATCAAGAGGCACCTCGGAGCCCTCAGCAATCCAGCCAGCAACACACGGGCAGGAGCACACGGATGGCGCCTCCTGCCTGGGACAGGGCTTGTGGCCATCTCCAGGCACCGCTCCCGCAGGGATCCTGCAGCTCCGGCCCTGCCCACCCGCTCTGTGGGCGGCACAAAGGCTTCAGCAGAACCACTAAAGGCCAAGGGGCCTCTGGCCCTTTTCCCTGCAACATTGCACGCCTGGGCACCTGGCTGAGCCCAAGCAAAATTTCCCCCTCCTCCCCTATGCCCTGCACACTCTGGGCAGCAAAAGAAAGATCCTGGGAGTCTGTCTATTATAATACATTCTATATTTACATAGTACAGGAAAAGAAAATGAAGAAAAGATCAATTATGCAGAAAAATAAAATCGCTGCTGATTCAGGTGGCCGCTGCAAAGACAGCCTCCTGGATCAGCCCTCCACAGAGCTCCAGCAGCTCAGCCAGCCAAGCCGCGACAGACGAGGCCGTGTCTGCCATGCCCTGCGCAGCTGATCCCGCAGCCTCTGGAACATTGGGATGGGAGCCTGCTCTACTGCCTTGAGGATGCACAATGTTTCAATTGCCAGGCTTCCAACGGTGAGGCTGATGTCATTTGCCATTTCTTCAAGGGCTGAAAGAGAGAGGATCAGAGCCACGGTCAGATCCTGGATCTGTGGGGAGCTGAGGACAGGCCCCTGCCAGGGCCATCCCGGCCTGCTCTTGCCATGGTCAGGAGGGAGTAGGGACCAACGGGGTCAGCCCGAAGCTGCGGGCCACGAATCCCCCACGTGTCCCTGAAATCTCTGTGTGCTCTGCCCAGGCCAGCCCTGGTCCACACAGGGACCAGAGCCCTCCGCAGCCGGGGCAGGGATGGCAGCTCGTCCCGCCAGCCCCCGCTGTCAGCCCGCTGCCCTCACTCACCATTGTAGACCAGCTGGAGCTCGGCCTGCTGCCCCCTCAAGCTCCGCCCGGCGATCCCTGTGAACACAGAGGCTGTCACGGCCCCAGCAGCACAGCTCCCTGCCAGCGGCGCTGCCAGCCCTGTGGCCACACGCCCTGGTGGCCCGGCAGGGCTCAGCCCGGGATCTTGCCGCACGCTGCCGCCCCAGGGCACGGCTGCCGGAGGGCGGCAGCAGCGCCGAGGCCAGGCGGGGCTCCACGGCGCCGGGCCCGGATGGCGCTGCCGGGGCAGCAGCCGGGGCTGGGGCCGAGCTGCGGCGGGGCGGGGAGGGAGCCCGGGCTCGTGGCTCACCCATGAACCTGACGGCCGCCTCTCGCAGGGGCTCCTGTGGGCTGTCCAGGTAGGGCAGGGCCCGGCGCAGGATCTCGGCCGCTCGGCTCCTGTCCTCTTCCAGCTGCAGAGAGCGGCAGGAGGGAAGGGTTGGCGTGGGCTCGGCCCCTGGGCCGGGTGCTCCCTGCGCCCTGCCCCGGCCTCCCCTGCCCGCACAGCCCCGAGGCCCGGCCAGCAGCCGCTGGCGCCGGGCTCTGGAGGGGGCAGAGGGCCAGCTGCTGCCCGGGGAGCTGCGGGGCCGCGGGGCCCCTCCATCGGCAGCCTGCTGGGGCCACGGGAGCTTGGAGAAGAGCCCGCGGGGCCTCTGGGTGCAGCGCCGGGCAGGGGCACAGCTGCCAGCCCACACACCGAGCACTGCGCTCAGGGGGCTTCTCCCGGCTGAGCCTGGGGCTTCCAGGCCGTCCTTACTAGGCAGTTGGCGAAAATCCAGAGTTTCTCCTTCTTCACCAGTCTCTCAAGATCCCTTCTCTTCAGGAACTCGGCCACACAAAGCAGCGTTTCCCGAGAAGCCTGGAGAGCAGCAGAGATACGGGGATGGCCCCACAGCCCAGGGCACAGGACCCACGTGCCTGTGCCGAGGCCTGGAGGAGGCTGCAGCCCGCCAGGGCAGGAGACAGCCGAGCCCCCTGCCAGGGGGACAGCAGCAGCCCACAAAGTCCTCACCTCTGCCACGCGCCGATTCTCATCATGGCAGTGGAAGAAGAGTGGCAGCAGGCTCTGGCGCACAGGCCTTTCCAAAGGCTTTTCTTCCTTTTCCAAAAACCCCATCGTGTCTCTAAAGAGTGTTATGGAGAGCAGCTGTACCTGGCTATTATCCTGTATTAAAAAAAGGAAAAAAATACCTCCGCTTTGGCTCCTCCAGGCCTGCTAGGCACAGGCCTGCAAATCCACAGGGCACCAGGTCTCCAGGCAGCACCCAGTGACTGTGTCTGGGGCCACAGAACCTTACATGGTCAAAGAGTGGCACAAGTGCCTCAGCCAGCTGCAGGACAATGGGAGTTGACATCAGGATGTATTTGTGCAAGAATATAAAGCTGAGTGTGATAAGTGTCATCCCAGCTATCTCTGCATCACTGTCCCACAGTAGGTCCATGAGGCTTTCAGTCAGGCTCCACATTTTTTCAGCCTGTGTGGAACACAAGTTGTTGAAACACCACCCTGCTGCGGAGGGCCTAGAGGCCAAAGGCCTGTCCCAAGGCACTCAGGAAGCCAAAACGGGAGAGCTGGGAGCAGCTGCCCCAGCGCCTGAAGCCACGCCCAAGTGACTACATTCCCAGCGCGGCTTCAGCCACTGCCCCCTTCTCACCATCGAGGGATCGTCAATGAGCTCGAGAAGGGCCCTGAGCGCCAGGCGACGCCTCTCCCTGCACTCGCTCTGCAGGTACCTTGATGAGACCTCCACAACACTGTCACCACATTCACTTGAATCTAGGCACTCGAGGACCTGAAAGGCACGGGGCAGTGACAGGGGACCCGGCCGGCAGGAGCCCAGAACCGCACAGGGCTGGGCCCAGGCAGCAGCACAGGGCCTGGGCACCGTCCTGGCAGCTGTGGCTACGAGAGGGCAGAGAGCTGGGAGGCAGCTCAGCGAGGCAGCGCTGGCCAACAGGCTCACCTCCACAAGGAATGCCAGGGCGGGCAGATCCCAGCGTGGCTCCTGTGTGCTGAGCAGCCAGAGGAGGTGGAGAGCAATACTGCAACACAACTCAAGACAAGCATGGCGCATCTCCCTAGGAGGGCGAAAAAGGGACCAGGACCCTGAAGAAATCTCTCCGAGGATAGGTTCACAGAGGTCTGGTCTTCCACCACGACCCTACAAGGGGACTTGGGCCCTTTAGGAGGTGTCTCCTTCTGTGCTCTCTCTTCTCCCAGCTTTTTCCAGGCTGCTTGGCCATCCCTCAGTGACAAGGCCCTCTGGCCCACGACCACGGGGACTGTGTGGGGCACCCCAGGCGCAGAGCACAAATGTCAGAGGCAGCGGGGAGAAGGGGGTCTCACCTGGCCAGCAGACCCACGGCATAGTGCTGGGTGTCAGCACAGAGCAGCGTGTCCCAGCCACACCTGCGTTCCATTGCCATCACCACATCCTTGTACTGCTCTAGGCACAGCAGGGACTTCAGGGTCCGCACGGCAAACCTGTGTGCAGAGCAACGCCCAGGTCACACTGGGAGCAGTGGCTCCTGCCCTGTTGATGGGGCAGGGACAGGAGGACTGGAATGGAGCACCTGTTGGGGCTGGTGGCAAGGCCGTGTTGCTCCTGGCATCCCTTCCAGAAGGTATCAACCTCCTCTGGCGTCTCTTCTGTGCTGAAGAACACTTGGAAGAGCAGATGCACAAGTAGACGGGAGGAACGCACCATCATGATGTCTGGGACACAGGGCTCCTGGAGGATCTTCCACATCACCACAGTTGCCTGCAAAGGACAAAGCCCCCTGAGACCGCGCTCAGTGCCGAGGTGTCCGTGTGGCAGGGCCCGAGCGTGGCAGGGAGAGGCCCAGAGAAACACAGGGGCAGCAGCGGGACCGGTGGCCCTGCAGCTGCCCCTAGGCCAGGTTTCAGGCCAGCACCTGAGGCAGGGAGATGCAGTGGGGGAAGGAGGAAGGAGAGCTGCAGGAGAGGCGGCTTTGGGGCCAGCAAAGGCCACTGGCCAAAACTCACAGCTAGGGCAAAGACACCCGTTTTGTCCCCATCGGAGGTGCACGTGCTGTGCTTCGGCCAGCTCCCCAGCACATCCAGGAGAATCCGCTGCGCCAGCTTCGCGGTCCTGGGCGAGGACATGATGGTCTTCCACATGGCCATGGCAGCTCTGCGGGGTTAGAGCTCTGTCTCAGGGGGTCTCAGGCACAGCACCGTGGCCTGGGTATCTCTAGGGGCCCGGGCTGACCGCCAGCTCTGCCTCTGCCCACTGCCCCTCGCCAGCAGCACCCAGGCAGCCCAGCCCTGTGGGGACAGGCCCCTGAGGAGCAGCGAGGGAGCATGGCAGCAGGCTCGGGGCTGACATGCCAGGGCTGGGAAAGGGAGCAGCCAGAGGGCCCTGGAACTCTCTGTTGGTCAGACACCTGGGATAAGCTGTACAGGGCGATGGGCTGGGGAGCCTTGAGCTCTCTGGGCAGGTGGGCCCCATACCTGTCACAGGACGGGGCCACACGCAGCAGTGTCATTACTGCGTCATTTGGCTGTGCTTCGGTGAGATGCAGCAGAGTCCTGTTCAGCCTGGGCTCAGCAGAATCATTGGCCATGAGCCACTGGTGGATGTATCTCACCATGGCGGGCACCTGGAGAAGGCACGGGGCGATGTGGAAAGCTGCCAGAGGGAGCGATGTTCCCAGTGTCCCCAGAGAAGTGCTTCCCTTCCCACCGCACTGCGATGGCCTCAAAGGCTCACAGGGACCAGCAGGTGTGGCTGGGGAGGCCAAGCAATTCCTGGGATGATCAAACCCTGGCCACAGGCTGCTTACTTGCTTTGCATTATAAAAACCTTCCTCTACAAGCATATACAGCAGGGCAGCACTGGTCTTGGTTCGGAAGATGGGCGGGTATGCTCTGAGCCCAGCACCCATGGCACTGGTCTCTTCCTGCCGAATGCTCCTGATGAAGTCCCAAACGAGCTGTTGGAGAAGGGCAAAAGCCAGGGATGTTGCATGGAGTGCTCCACACACGGTGCTGGGCTGAGCAGTGACAGCAGGCCCAGCCCAGGTGGGGATGGCTGCAGCTACCTGCGCTGCTCTGCGGAAGCGGCCACGGGCAGGTTCCTGCTCTTGTGAGCAGTCCAGGGCTGCACCTGGCAAAGATCGAGCACAGCCAGAGCTGAGGGGCCGCGGGCCAGCCCTGTGCTCCCCAGGCAGGGACAGCCCTGGGATGCCCCAGGGGGATGGGGCACAGCCCCTCTTCCGTCCTGTCCATGGGCATGTCCCCAAGGGGATGGGATGGGATGGGATGGGATGGGATGGGATGGGATGGGATGGGATGGGATGGGGCCAAGCTGGCCGCAGGCACCAGCCCTGTGGCCCAGCTCTGCCACTCACCCTCCTGTCGTGGATGGATCAACACCACCTTTCCAGTCTCCTGTGCTGGGGCAGCTCCGGGGCCTTCTTCCTCCTCCCCCACCCAGGCCAGCTTGGGCACTCTCGGGGGTCTCTGCTCCATGTCAGTGACTGGATTTGTGGGTACTTGCAGGAGAGATGGCTTGGAAAATCTCCAGGTTAGCAGCAGGTCCTGCAGCAGTCCTGGAATGCACCTTCCAGAGAGAAGCCTCAGGAAGGCTACAGGACAGCAAGCCCTGCGCTCTGGTCTCAAGGGCTCCTGCCACAATGACAGGAGACTCCTGTCAGGGATTGTGGTCTGGCCTCGAGGGCACTGGAGGCAGGGGTGGGAGATGCCTCAGAAAAGCTCTGGGGCACCAAGTGCCACACTGCCCTCAGGGGCACCTGCAGAATCGAAGCCTTGGAAGGCCACAGGTCACCAAGTCCTGTGGTCTGGCCTCGAGGTCAGCTGCAGGAACAACGCCTCAGAAAAGCTCCGGGTCGGACACAAACAAGTGCGCTGTGCGGGGGCTCCTCACGGCGCCGCTCTGTCCCGTCCTGTCCCGTCGCCTGCTCTGAGCACTGTGGCGTGCTCTTGTCACTGCCAGCTCCTATGTCACCACGTGTCACAAAGGACCCTTGGACAGCCAGTTCCCTTCCAATTCCACGGTGACCATGCTGCAGCAGTGTCACAAAGGGCCCTTGGAAACACTGTCACCTGCCCTGGGGCCGCCCCCAGCCCACCCAAAGTGGCCCAGGTTGGAAGGAATCCCTGGCCCCAACGTCTCAGACAGCCCAACAGGGTCTTTAGGAACGGCTCAGACCATCAGCAAACCCTGCCCTGCTCGGCAGGCTCAGGGCAGCAGAAGGAGCCCCCAGGGCTGCCGACGCAGCCGTGCTAGGAAGGGCACGGGGCCTTCCACGGAAGCTGCCCCGGCCTCCTTGGGACACGTCCCGGCTGGTGGCCATCCTAAACCCGTGGGTGTGACAGGGACAAGGAACGTGTGGGCCAGGGCACGAACTGGGCTGCTCTGAGCCCTGGGGCCTGGGGAGCGCTGACACCAGCAGGTGTGGCAGAGTCCCCGCCCAAGCAGACCTGCCACCCCCCGAGCCCTGGCAGCTCTGGTGCCCGTCTCCTGCCCCAGAGACCTGTGCCCCCGGGGGGCTTCTGTGCCAGAGGGAGCCAAAGCCCACGTGCATCGGGGGCTGTGCTCCTCCCTGCAGGGGCTGTTGGCAGGAGCACCTGGAGCAAGTGGTGGCAACACTTGGTCTCTGTCAGATGACGTTGCTCCTTCCTGAAATGAATGTTTTTCATGGAAGGGTTTGGCAGTCCCGCCACAACACCATCAGTTTCTGAGTTTCCCAGGATAATTAAATCGCAAGGGAACACTGTGAAATTTACTTGTTCTTTTCTGACTCTCTCCTGCATTCTGAAAGATGTAGAATCTGCCTTACTGGATTCTACCTGGATTCCTCCCTGGAATTCATTAGGAAAGACCTACCTGGATTCACTACACCCCTTCAATCTTCTTGATTCAAAAAATCACAAACTAAACCCTGGACGACCAAACCTGTTGGTGATCATGGGCTGAAATTGAAGTTCACTCATAGGCCATTAAATTCATATTGTATTTCCCTGTATTTTTAATTGGTTATACTGTCGCTGCCTTTGACGGTAACACCTGTGTAACACTAATAGGAACCAGAGCTAATTATACAGGACTCAGGGACTGCAGGCTTTGCGGAGAGGTGCAACAATGGAACCTTCCCTTAACAGGGAATTGGCAATTCCCTTAACAGGCAATTGGTCAGGCTTGAACCCCTACAGCTTCCACAATGCTAGTGCTCAATGCAGACAGGCAGGATCTTCTTGGGAAAGCCCCTTTTCCAATCACTACCTATCAAGGAGTCAGTCACATACACAGGGCTGAACAACTGGAACAAATCTCGGCAGCTTTTGCGGTAACACAGCTGGGTGGGTCAATGGCACTCAGCCAACGTGGAAAAACTGTCCTTTTGGTAGACATATGGGAAACAAGTCAGTGAGAATTAACACCAACTGCGATCTTCCTGATACATCTTGGTGCCTTTGCGGGAATGGAATGAAACATCAACTTTAAGGGATTTAGAGATTTTAGAGGAGCTAAGATTTTAGTTAGAGATAAGCCTTACTAGAGTTAATTAAAACAGATGACTAGGCCTCGATGAAGTTAAGAGTTAGTAGTTAACTAATAATTGATTGCTTGTCAACACAACGTTTAGTTAGCTGGGTTTATAATGAAGAATACAGAAACTGACAAATAGCTTTTAGGAACATAAGACAATTGTGGGCCTCCTCTGTTCTGAAACCAATTGAAGACAGGGAATGGGAGTTCTACCAAGGTTCATTTGTCATATTTGCATTGAAAAGGTAGAAAGGTCAGAATGAGGAAGACTTCATTTACTTCCTCATTTTGGGACCCCTCCCCATGAAAGGGACCACCGACCCATTTCAAGGAACAAACTACGCATGCTTAATAGCTTTTGAAAGGATTAGCATACGAAGCAAGGAATGGGATGTGTTGTAGATGTCGGCAAACCCAATGGGAAGAATGATGATGTCTGACTTATTTCAGAAGGCTGAATGATTTCTTTATTATAATCATGCTATGATACATTAATATACTATATAAAAGAGGATACTAAAAACTACATGCTACTCTCTCTAACTATCATATCTAACTCCCCCCACAACTCGTGACCCTGTTCTCCAGAGTCCAGACACAGGTGGATCCGATTGGCCATCAGGCCCAAACAATCCACTGTGATCCAACCAGGCATTCGCTCTAGGTAAACAATCTCCAAACGCAATCCACAAGAGAAAAACAAGGAGCAGAAATAGAAATTGTTTTCACTTTAACTTCTCTCTGTGCACCTTTATCAAAATCCTGAGAGAGAGAGAAATGTGCTTGCCACATATCACCGTTTTAGTATAAATTTAAAAAAAATTAAAAATAAAAAACTGCATCTGCAAGTCTTCTGCAGGACCCTGCAAAAGAGAGCAAACACATCTCAAGAGGCCCCCTTATCAATCTGCTAGCTATCAATCAAAAGCCAAATCACATAGTGATGTGGAATGTTCCGAGATCCTTTACCTGCAAACCATCTATCAAATCTCTAAAACAAAGCTTACAATACAAAAACCCAAACAACAAGGAAAAGAAAGCTCAAAGTTCAAAGTCCAAACAGCTGATTCTCAGGAGAAGGTGTCCATTGTCTGGAAACGTTTATCTTGACATCCTCAAAAGTCCTTCTCATTGCTGAAACAGAGAACTGCTGAATCCTGAAACAAAACAACTGAAGAAAGTCCAAATAACCATGAAAAAACCCATAAAGAAAAACCAAATGCGACATCATATAATTATCAAACACCAAAACACCGAATGTCATCCCAGAGACTTCAACAACCGATAAAACCAACTCTGAGCTGATCATCAACCATGCAAACATACCTTTCTTGTGCAAAAACCCATCACCAAATAAAAAAGAAAAAAAACCTGAAAAATCTCTGAAATGCCATGGCCAAAACTCTTAAATCGACCACTTTTTTCTTGTTCTCTTGTCAACCACCTCTATTTAATTAATCTTAAATATAACTTCAATGATTTTTTTTTTTTTTTCCGAACTCTTGGGATCAGAAGAATGCCCAGCAAGTAGCAGGCTTTAAGACCCTGCGCAGCTGGCGGCCCCGGTCCATGCGGGCGGAGTCAAGATCCCAAACCCGGCCGTGGGGGGCGCGGGGCCCTCCGGCCGGGGGGCTGCACCAATCGGCCCCAGCCCGGCCGGCGAGGCGGGATCTTCATCTTCACAGCCCGCCCCCACCACGCGGCCAGCATCACGGCAATTCCTGCAGCATTTTGTTCATCCCGCACCTCAAACGAGAGCAGGACACAAGAACTGCCCCCGGGCTCAGCAGAGAAGGTGCTTTCCCCAGAGAAATGTTGATTCTCAGGACTTGCGGCACGGCTGGGCCGGCACGCAGCTCCCTGACCCCTGGCAGCAGCACCCCCACGCTCTCCGGGCACAAGACCAGCGGCAGCATTCCCAGAACTCATCCCCCCCGCCCCCCAAACGCGAGCGGGAGGGGCGAGGGGCCTCGAGCTCCCGCGGGAATCCCCCACCCAAGCAAGAATTGGACCAAGAAAAACTCTGTTCCCCAGAAAGGCACTAGACTTCATAACCTCCACTTTCGCGGCAGCTGCAAGGAGCTGCCGAGGAGCGCCAGCACCAGGGAACAGGCCGGGAGGGGACCCCGGGCTGATTGGAGGCGGCGGGGTCCGCTCCAGCGCGGCCCCCGGCTGCTGCTGCTCGCTGCTGCTGCTGGTGGCAGCGCCTGGGGACCCGGCGAAAGCCGCGGGAGGCGGCGGGGCAGCCGGGACCGGCGGGGCCGGCGCGGGCGTCAGGGCTGATGTCGGCGGCGGAGCTGACGCGGGGAGGTTCTCGGCCTCGGCTGCCGATGGCTCCATCGCCGGCTGCGGCGCCGGGGGGCTGGCTTCCAGCGCGGGAGGACCGGCTGCCGGTGCGGGGAGCGCGGCCGCCGCCGCGGGAGCGATGACGGGCGGTGCCGGAGGCGCGGCCGCCGACTCCGAGGCAGGGGCGGGCGCGGCGAGCGGGGCCGGCGCGGGAGCCGGCGGGGGAGCCGGCGCGGGCGGTGTCTCCGCCCCTGCCGAAGTGGCTTCAGGCGGGCTCTCAGCGGCGGGTGTGTCTCCCAGCTCCGAATGGGCGGGAGGAGGAGGAGGAGGCACGGCTGCGGGCGGGCGGACCGGCGAGGGAGGCGGTGTCTCCGCGTCCGCCGGGGTCGGGAGCGGGCCCGCCCCCTCCGAGGGGAGGAGCGGGGGCTCACACGCTGCCGGAGCAGGAGGTGGAGGAGGCGGTGAAAAAACCTCCCTCTGCGCAGAAGCAGAAGAAAACTTCCGAGCCACGGACAAAGGCTCTGCCCCCCTCCTTTCGCGGGGGGGGCACCTGCCGCAAAGACTGGACTGTCGAAAAAGGGGTCCATTTCTGGACTGTCGGAAGAAGCTCGAAATAAACTCTCATGTATCGAAACGCTCGGAGATCTCGCATGGCGCTTTGCCTGATGAGGAAATACAGGGATCTCCAAGCTTCTGGATTCAGGGAAAAACCCAGATCCCTGAAAAAAACACGAGTGTCTGCATATTCAAGAAACTCCAATAGATCATCCTCAGGGATATAAATTCCATAGACCTTAGCCAAATCTCTCCAGACGGCAAATATACGGCCATGGACACAATACAAACCAGTGTCTATATCTTCAGACATTTCTTCCCAAAGTTAAAGTCCACCCCAGGTCAGGGCAGTATTATAATCAAAAATCAGTACCTTTTCAAAGGCAGGCAGAGGCGTCCGGTTACAGCAACTGCTCAGGGCTGCACCTGGTCCCATAGAGAGGGTTCCCACGGCGTCTTACTTCCCCTATCCCTCGCAGGGACGTCGGGCATGCCTTTTCAAGAGGGTTCACCTCCTTTCCCGTGTAAAATCACGGTTGTGGACCGATCCAGGGCCTGGTTCTTCATTTAACGTTCGGGGTCACCACTTGTTGTAGATGTCGGCGAACCCAATGGGAAGAATGATGATGTCTGACTTATTTCAGAAGGCTGAATGATTTCTTTATTATAATTATGCTATGATACATTAATATACTATATAAAAGAGGATACTAAAAGCTACATGCTACTCTCTCTAACTATCATATCTAACTGCCCCCACAACTCGTGACCCTGTTCTCCAGAGTCCAGACACAGGTGGATCCGATTGGCCATCAGGCCCAAACAATCCACTGTGATCCAACCAGGCATTCGCTCTAGGTAAACAATCTCCAAACGCATTCCACAAGAGAAAAACAAGGAGCAGAAACAGAAATTGTTTTCACTTTCACTTCTCTCTGTGCACCTTTATCAAAATCCTGAGAGAGAGAGAGAAATGTGCTTGCCACAGGGATGTACCAAAATTATGAATATGTATTTGTATTTTGGGTGTTCAATACTTGTATGGATAAAAGGACTCTGTAATCATTTGAAAGGTGCAGTGTGTATTTGGGAGCTATCCCGCACGCTGCCCGGTGTCGCAATAAACATACACTTTCTAACTTTAAACTGTTAGAGAGTTTTTGTCCATCACAGTTGGGTATCGGTACTAGATCAATATCCATATTTCTTTAATAAATCAGGAATAGCATTAAAACCATTGGCAGGTAACTGGACTGGCCAATGTACCATGGGATCCCTTATCCCTTGGCTACACTTACTAATCAGACTCATGAAATGACAGGTATTAATTATTTGAAGACTGTGGATGAACAGACTCACTAAGAGAACACTCAGTAACCCAGTGGTGTGATACAGCAACAGTTTTCACAGTTTTGTTAGGGTGTTGCTCCCAAATTTAGGAATCGCACAACTGCAAAAGGCAATTTCAAACATCTCAGCCGAAAGAGAACTGATTGCTAATTCAACAGCAGATGCCTTAAGAAGACTACAAACTGAAATAGACTCACCAAAAGAAGCAGTCTTTTAAAACCGCGGGGTGTTAGCTATGCTAACAGCCAAATGGGAGGAGTTTTCATTCTAATGAATACCAGTTGTTGCACTTATATAGATCAATCAGGGCAAATAGCAATGGATATCCAGACCATTTGGCAACACGCATGTCCTAAGGTGACGTTATGATGCTTGTATCCCCAGTCGCCTGTCCTGTTTATGCTGGATATTATGTTCTGTGCCCTCAAGGCTGGCTCTGAAAAGTGAAGTTTTGTTTTGTTATCAGCCTGCTCACTCCCCCATGGTCTTCTGGACACAGATGGCGCAGTACATAGTGCTGCTTTTGTTTTTGCTTTTGCTCCTGCTTTTGCTCTTGCTTTTGCTCTTGCTCCTGCTCTTGCTCCTGCTTTTGCTCTTGCTTTTGCTCATCAGTTAGCTTAGCTAGGCAGTCCAAATTTTCCCTGGACTGTTTTTCTTTCCCTTTTCTTGGAACCATTCGAACCTGCTCCAGACTGGGACCTGGAAAACACCAAGAGTTTGCACTTTGTGGCCTGCAGCAGCCATTCCCAGTGTCGGAGGGATTGATAACAGAGTGACCACTCCCAGGAGAAACTTTCTGAATTTGTCATCTCTTCAGAGCAGTGAAAGAGTTTTGTCATCTGGTGGGCAGTTTTTCTTTTTTTTTTTTTTTTTTTTTTTTTTTGTGCTGGGGAGTGCATTGCCTGTTAAATAAACAGGGTTTTTTTCACTTCTCTCTGAGAAAATCCTTCCTGAACCAGGTGGGGGGAGGGGCCATGGGGGTTTGCTTTCTGGGGTGGCTCTTTCTGGAGGTTTTCTCCCAATTTTGCCCTAAACCAGGACAATGCAAAAGTACTCCCTGAAGTAACCGAAGACATTACATCTTGGAGTAAACATTTGAGGGAAACTCTGACATCTTGGCTACCTAATCTGAACTGGCCTACACAACTTTTTGTAGGAATTTTAGGAATTGGAACACCAATCTTAGGAAGCTGCATGATGAGCCAATGCTTCATATGGTATTGTGAACAAACTGCCACCACATATCAGGAATGGAAGCCAAATAAAATGAGATACAGGACGGAAAGAGGTAAATATTTTGAGACCACAACAAGACTATAGTTGCAAAAAAAATTTGCAAAGGATAAAAGAAAGGTCGGACTTGATGCCTAGGTGTCACAGCGCACCGTTGTATCGTGCTGGGCAGCGACAGCAGGGGCGCGACCTTCCTCCCGTGAGCTCTGCTATGCCCAGTTATCGCTTGGTCCAGCGCAGGAGCAGATAACGATGACACAGGACTTGGGGTAGAACTGGGTAGATTTATTAGGTCCAAGACCTGGGACCCCAAGACAAAACTTAGGGGGTCTGCAGAGGTTTTTATAGGGGGGAGTGGTATAGGGCAACCAACCAAGGAGGGCATGGCAGGGGAGGAATCTAGGGCAGGATTAACATTCTATAAACCTATCAGCGAGAGCTGGGGAGGGGGATAATACAAAGAAACAAATGGGGTATCAAATACTACAAGATAGACAAGGAACCCTCTGGAAAAAGGGGTAGGGATAGGGAGGATTGACAACTGGGGAGGGAGGAAGTTAGGGAAGGGCTTGGGGAGATTGGCCACTGGGGAGGGGAGGAAATTAGGGAGGAGAATAGTGGGCAAACACAAACTTAAAGCAAAAACCACACCACAACACCTAGGCAATGAGCTAATGCTTGAGCTACACAAAAAGCTGCAGATGTGCAGAAAGAAGTAGTTACTTTGTAACAGGGCATGTGAATGAAGCACCTTTTAGAAATCAGCAAATTTAGCAGAACAAGCTAACTGCAAAAGCTAACCACTGGCTATTTGAGCAGACAATCCTATAGAGCATACACAAGAAGCAGGAGTGGAGAGTTCAAGCCCGAGGAAGACTTATGAGCCTTCATTCAAAACAACCAGCAGGAGGCTGACGACCACCTCGTGCAGAAACCGTGCATGTGCTACAAGGGCTTGCATTATCACGTGATTAGAAAATATGTTGCAGTATGAAGGTGGGGAAAGTATAATGTGCGCATGAAGTAAAAAACATAAAAGCTAGTGCTGCGCAAAGAACGGACGGGTGAGTTTGTGGTTGGAGCAATGGCCCTCACTCCTGGCGTTGAATAAACAAATACCTCCTCCATAGGCCTTATACTGTTTTCTTGCCTAGTTTTCGGGCATCAGCACCCTAATCAGAGACACAGAACAGCATCTCCTCCCAGAGTTATCACAACCCGCTGCACATCCCCAAGTGTCTGCCTTCATGTTCGTTGGGGAATCTCGCCATTTGTGACCATCCATTGCCACACTCAGCAGGGATGCAGTTTTGCTTGGACAAGATCTGCCACAGCCAGAGACACAGTGAATGGAGCCTAGAATATAACAGGCCAGCCAGATTACTTTTTTCCAGAATACAGGAAAAAGACTGAGAAAAGCAAAGTGTTCTGTTCAAATCTGATTGTCCTGGGAAACTTAGAAATCAGCAGCTGATGGTCTTGTGGTGCTACTGCTAATCCCTTCCATGAAAAGAAGCATTTCCGGACTGCCTAACAGCTTCTGCCTTCTCACAGACCCCAAGTGTTGCCAGCACTTGCTGCAGGTGCTCCTGCCAACAGCCCCTGATGCACGTGGGCTTTGGCTCCCTCTGGCACAGAAGCCCCCCACGGGCAATGGTCTCTGGGGCAGGAGACGGGCACCAGAGCTGCCAGGGCTCGGGGGGTGGCAGGTCTGCTTGGGCGGGGACTCTGCCACACCTGCTGGTGTCAGCGCTCCCCAGGCCCCAGGGCTCAGAGCAGCCCAGTTCGTGCCCTGGCCCACACGTTCCTTGTCCCTGTCACACCCACGGGTTTAGGATGGCCACCAGCCGGGACGTGTCCCAAGGAGGCCGGGGCAGCTTCCGTGGAAGGCCCCGTGCCCTTCCCAGCGCAGCTGCGTGGCTCCTTCTGCTGCCCTGAGCCTGCAGAGCAGGGCAGGGTTTGCTGATGGTCTGAGCCGTTCCTAAAGATCCTGTTGGGCTGTCTGAGACGTGGAGGCCAGGGATTCCTTCCAACCTGGGCCACTTTGGGTGGGCTGGGGGCGGCCCCAGGGCAGGTGACAGTGTTTCCAAGGGCCCATTGTGACACGCTGCAGCATGGTCACCGTGGAATTGGAAGGGAACTGGCTGTCCAAGGGTCCTTTGTGACACGTGGTGACATAGGAGCTGGCAGTGACAAGAGCACGCCACAGTGCTCAGAGCAGGCGACGGGACAGGACGGGACAGAGCGGCGCCGTGAGGAGCCCCCGCACAGCGCACTTGTTTGTGTCCGACCCAGAGCTTTTCTGAGGCGTTGTTCCTGCAGCTGACCTCGAGGCCAGACCACAGGACTTGGTGACCTGTAGCCTTCCAAGGCTTCGATTCTGCAGGTGCCCCTGAGGGCAGTGTGGCACTTGGTGCCCCAGAGCTTTTCTGAGGCATCTCCCACCCCTGCCTCCAGTGCGCTCAAGGCCAGACCACAATCCCTGACAGGAGTCTCCTGTCATTGTGGCAGGAGCCCTTGAGACCAGAGCGCAGGGCTTGCTGTCCTGTAGCCTTCCTGAGGCTTCTCTCTGGAAGGTGCATTCCAGGCACAGCTGCAGGACCTGCTGCTAACTTGGAGATTTTCCAAGCCATCTCTCCTGCAAGTACCCACAAAACTAGTCACTGACATGGAGCAGAGACCCCCAAGAGTGCCCAAGGTGGCCTGGGTGGAGGAGGAGGAAGATGAGACCAGTGCCACCCTGCTGGATTTGCTTTTGGAGAGGGGTGTTTCCAGACCAGAGCAAGTAAGCAGCCTGTGGCCATGTTTCAATTCCCTCATGAGTCACATGGCTTCCCCAGCCACACCTGCTGGTCCCTGTGAGCCTTTGAGGCCTTCACAGTGCGGTGGGAAGGGAAGCACTTCTCTGGGGACACTGGGAACATCGCTCCCTCTGGCAGCTTTCCACATCGCCCCGTGCCTTCTCCAGGTGCCCGCTATGGTGAGATACATCCACCAGTGGCTCATGGCCAATGATTCTGCTGAGCACAGGCTGAACAGGACTCTGCTGCATCTCACCGAAGCACAGCCAAATGACGCAGTTATGACACTGCTGCGTGTGGCCCCGTCCTGTGACAGGTATGGGGCCCACCTGCCCAGAGGGCTCAAGGCTCCCCAGCCCATCGCCCTGTACAGCTTATCCCAGGTGTCTGACCAACAGAGAGTTCCAGGGCCCTCTGGCTGCTCCCTTTCCCAGCCCTGGCATGCCAGCCCCGAGCCTGCTGCCATGCTCCCTCGCTGCTCCTCAGGGGCCTGTCCCCACAGGGCTGGGCTGCCTGGGTGCTGCTGGTGAGGGGCAGTGGGCAGAGGCAGAGCTGGCGGTCAGCCCGGGCCCCTAGAGATACCCAGGCCACGGTGCTGTGCCTGAGACCCCCTGAGACAGAGCTCTAACCCCGCAGAGCTGCCATGGCCATGTGGAAGACCATCATGTCCTCGCCCAGGACGGCGAAGCTGGCGCAGCGGATTCTCCTGGATGTGCTGGGGAGCTGGCCGAAGCACAGCACGTGCACCTCCGATGGGGACAAAACGGGTGTCTTTGCCCTAGCTGTGAGTTTTGGCCAGTGGCCTTTGCTGGCCCCAAAGCCGCCTCTCCTGCAGCTCTCCTTCCTCCTTCCCCCACTGCATCTCCCTGCCTCAGGTGCTGGCCTGAAACCTGGCCTAGGGGCAGCTGCAGGGCCACCGGTCCCGCTGCTGCCCCTGTGTTTCTCTGGGCCTCTCCCTGCCACGCTCGGGCCCTGCCACACGGACACCTCGGCACTGAGCGCGGTCTCGGGGGGCTTTGTCCTTTGCAGGCAACTGTGGTGATGTGGAAGATCCTCCAGGAGCCCTGTGTCCCACACATCGTGAAGGTGCACTCCTCCCGTGTACTTGTGCATCTGCTCTTCCAAGTGTTCTTCAGCACAGAAGAGACGCCAGAGGAGGTTGATACCTTCTGGAAGGGATGCCAGGAGCAACACGGCCTTGCCACCAGCCCCAACAGGTGCTCCATTCCAGTCCTCCTGTCCCTGCCCCATCAACAGGGCAGGAGCCACTGCTCCCAGTGTGACCTGGGCGTTGCTCTGCACACAGGTTTGCCGTGCGGACCCTGAAGTCCCTGCTGTGCCTAGAGCAGTACAAGGATGTGGTGATGGCAATGGAACGCAGGTGTGGCTGGGACACGCTGCTCTGTGCTGACACCCAGCACTATGCCGTGGGTCTGCTGGCCAGGTGAGACCCCCTTCTCCCCGCTGCCTCTGACATTTGTGCTCTGCGCCTGGGGTGCCCCACACAGTCCCCGTGGTCGTGGGCCAGAGGGCCTTGTCACTGAGGGATGGCCAAGCAGCCTGGAAAAAGCAGGGAAATGGGGGTGCCCACAAAGAGCCAAATCTCAAATGGCCCAGGTCCCCTTGCTGTATGCTGGGGAAAGACCAGACCACTGTGAGTCAATCCTGGGAGAGGTTTGCTCCCCTGGCTCACAATCTTATGGACTTTTACTCCTGACAGGGAGATGTCCTGCATCTCCATACGCTCGTGTTCCCGGATCTTCCGCTATCTGCTCCAGCTGCTCAGCACACAGGAGCCACGCTGGGATCTGCCCGCCCTGGCATTCCTTGTGGAGGTGAGCCTGTTGGCCAGCGCTGCCTCGCTGAGCTGCCTCCCAGCTCTCTGCCCTCTCGTAGCCACAGCTGCCAGGACGGTGCCCACGCCCTGTGCTGCTGCCTGGGCCCAGCCCTGTGCGGTTCTGGGCTCCTGCCGGCCGGGTCCCCTGTCACTGCCCTGTGCCTTTCAGGTCCTCAAGCACCTGGACTTGAGTGAACGCGAGGCTGACCGAGTCCTGCAAATCTTCTCAAGGCACCTGCGCAGCGAGTGCAGGGAGAGGCGTCGCCTGGCACTCAAGGGCCTTCTCAAGCTCACTGACAATCCCTCGACGGTGAGAAGGGGACAGTGGCTGAAGCCGTGCAGGCAGCATGGGGCTGGGGAACACAGTCGCTTGGGCTTGGCTGTAGTTTGGGCGCTGGGGCAGCTGCTCCCAGCTCTCCTGCCTCCCACTTCAGCTGCCCGAGTGCTTCGGGACAGGCCTTTGGCCTCTAGGCCCTCTGGCAGCAGGGTGGCCGTTCACAAACTTGTGTTCTACACAGACCAAAAAAATGTGGAGCCTGACTGAAAGTCTTGTGGAGCTCCTGCGGGATGCAGATGGAGAGATTGTTAAGATAATAGTCATGGTACTCAGCTTTATAATCTTGGACAGCGACAGATGGATAGGCAGCCCCATCGCCCTGCAGCTGGCTGAGGCACTTGTGCTACTCTTTGACCTCGTAAGGCTCTGTGCCCCCAGCCACGGCCACTGGGTACTGCCCAGACACTTGGTGCCCTGTGGATTTGCAGGCACGCGCCCAGCTGAGCCCCCTCGCAGCCCATGCTGAGGTCTTCTTTTTGTCTCTTAATACAGGACAATAGCCAGGTACAGCTGCTCTCCATTTGTCTCTTCAGAACATTGCTGACTCTTCCACTGGGAAGGGAAAGCAAGGCCCTGAAGTTACAAGCGCGCCACAGCCTGCTGCCACTCTTCTTCCACTGCCATGATGAGAATCGGCGCGTGGCAGAGGTGAGGACTTCGTGGGCTGCTGCTGTCCCCCGGGCAGGGGGCTCGGCTGTCTCCTGCCATGGCGGGCTGCAGCCTCCTCCAGGCCTCGGCACAGGCACGTGGGTCCTGTGCCCTGGGCTGTGGGGCCATCCCCGTATCTCTGCTGCTCTCCAGGCTTCTCGGGAAACGCTGCTTTGTGTGCCCGAGTTCCTGAAGATAAGAGATCTGGCGAGACTGGTGAAGAAGGAGAAACTCTGGATTTTCGCCTACTGCCTAGTAAGGACGGCCTGGAAGCCCCAGGCTCAGCCGGGAGAAGCCCCCTGAGCGCGGTGCTGGGTGTGTGGGCTGGCAGCTGTGCCCCTGCCCGGTGCTGCACCCAGAGGCCGCGCTGGCTCTTCTCCAGGCTCCCGTGGCCCCAGCCCGGTGCCGATGGAGCCCCGGCCCGGCGGGGCTGTGGGGCGGCCCCGCGGCTCCCCGGGCAGCAGCCGGCCCTCTGCCCCCTCCAGAGCCCGGCGCCAGCGGCTGCTGCCCGGGCCTCAGGGCTGTGCGGGCAGGGGAGGCCGGGGCAGGGCACAGGGAGCGCCCGGCCCAGGGGCCGAGCCCGCGCCAACCCTTCCCTCCTGCCGCTCTCTGCAGCTGGAAGAGGACAGGAGCCGAGCGGGCCGAGATCCTGCGCCAGGCCCTGCCCTACCTGGACAGCCCACAGGAGCCCCTGCGAGAGGCGGCCGTCAGGTTCATGGGTGAGCCACGAGCCCGGGCTCCCTCCCCGCCCCGCCGCAGCTCGGCCCCAGCCCCGGCTGCTGCCCCCGGCAGCGCCATCCGGGCCCGGCGCCATGGAGCCCCGCCTGGCCTCGGCGCTGCTGCCGCCCTCCGGCAGCCGTGCCCTGGGGCGGCAGCGTGCGGCAAGGGCCCAGGCTGAGCCCTGCCGGGCCACCAGGGCGTGTGGCCACAGGGCTGGCAGCGCCGCTGGCAGGGAGCTGTGCCGCTGGGGCCGTGACAGCCTCTGTGTTCACAGGGATCGCCGGGCGGAGCTTGAGGGGGCAGCAGGCCGAGCTCCAGCTGGTCTACAATGGTGAGTGAGGGCAGCGGACTGACAGCGGGGGCTGGCGGGACGAGCTGCCATCCCTGCCCCGGCTGCGGAGGGCTCTGGTCCCTGTGTGGACCAGGGCTGGCCTGGGCAGAGCACACAGAGATTTCAGGGACACGTGGGGGATTCGTGGCCCGCAGCTTCGGGCTGACCCCGTTGGTCCCTACTCCCTCCTGACCATGGCAAGAGCAGGCCGGGATGGCCCTGGCAGGGGCCTGTCCTCAGCTCCCCACAGATCCAGGATCTGACCGTGGCTCTGATCCTCTCTCTTTCAGCCCTTGAAGAAATGGCAAATGACATCAGCCTCACCGTTGGAAGCCTGGCAATTGAAACATTGTGCATCCTCAAGGCAGTAGAGCAGGCTCCCATCCCAATGTTCCAGAGGCTGCGGGATCAGCTGCGCAGGGCATGGCAGACACGGCCTCGTCTGTCACGGCTTGGCTGGCTGAACAGCTGGAACTCTGTGGAGGGCTGATCCAGGAGGCTGTCTTTGCTGGGGCCACCTGAGCTAGCAGCGATTTTATTTTTCTGTATAATTGATCTTTTCTTCATTTTCTTTTCCTATACTATGTAAATATAGAATGTATTATAATAGACAGACTCCCAGGATCTTTCTTTGGCTGCCCAGAGTCTGCAGGGCATAGGGGAGGAGGGGGAAATTTTGCTTGGGCTCAGCCAGGTGCCCAGGCGTGCAATGTTGCAGGGAAAAGGGCCAGAGGCCCCTTGACCTTTAGTGGTTCTGCTGAAGCCTTTGTGCCGCCCACAGAGCGGGTGGGCAGGACCGGAGCTGCGGGGATCCCTGCGGGAGCGGTGCCTGGAGATGGCCACAAGCCCTGTCCCAGGCAGGAAGCACCATCCGTGTGCTCCTGCCCGTGTGTTGCTGGCTGGATTGCTGAGGGCTCCGAGGTGCCTCTTGATGGGGCTCCTCTGGAGCTCCTGCAGGGCTGTGGCACTGCTGCCGGGCAGGTTGGCCGGGCTGGGGGCGACCCTGAGAGGCTGGGGCAGTGGGCAGCCCTGAGCTAGTGGGTGTCAGAGGCCACCAGCAGCCCCCAGGCAGCCGCCTTGTTCCCAGCACCCGGCTGCTCTGGCGCTTCCCCAGATTGTCTCCCAGGCCTGCGGCAGAAGCCCTCGATGCTGGGACACCACCCCAGCAGGAGGGAGGGGACACCCCAAGTGCCCAGGCTGGGCTGGCTGGGGACACGGAGGGCAGGGGGCGGTTGCCTGGGCTTGGCCTCTGGCTGCTGCCAATAAGGGGCAGGGGGCAGAGGCAGGGCTGGCGGCCGGCCCCGGCTCTCGCGGCTGCCCAGGCCACGGTGCTGTGACCGAGGCCCCCCTGACACAGAGCTCTGGGGCCGCAGAGCTGCTGTCACCATGGGGAAGGCGGCCGTGTCTCACTGAGCAGGGCTGCGGAGGCGCTGCTGCCCCGGCGCCTCTGGACCCCACAGGAACAGCACCGGAGCGTGCTCAGGCACAGCAGCACCCTGAACGCCGGCACCTGCTCAATGAGGCTCCCGCACCTGCCGGGATGCCAGACGGGGGGAGACTGTGGGCGCAATTGCCCGTGCTTTGGCAAAAGGCTCCATCAGCCTTCACCACAATGGCTTTCTCTTGACTTGCCAGCCTCACAGCAACGCTTGGCTTCCATGGCCGTGCTTGAGGGCAGAGTCACCACTTTCCACAGGCGGACGTCCCAAGGCAGCGGCACTGGTGCCATGGTGAGAGAGAGACTCTGATGGGGCACGAGCCCTGCGCTGCAGCTGCCCTCCCTCTCCTCCATGCAGGCACCTTAAAGACACATGTGTCAGCTCTGAAACTAAATCCTGGACGTGCTTGCAACAAAGAACAAAGGAGGCGCCAGAGAAAAGCTGGGACTTGTATGGCTCAGTTTTGCTCTCCACTTGGGGAATCACAGAATGCCACAGCACTTTTTGTTGCAAAGTATCATAAAGATCATCCAGTTCCCACCGCCCTGCCACGGCCACAGGTGCTGTGCAGGCACAGCTGTCACTAGGATTGGAAGAACACTTTTCCATGTTTACCTTTTCTCTCCTGGATTTCAAGCTAACATGAAAAAATCGGCTGGTTACAGCTGAATTTTGTAGCTCACAGGACTTGGAAGAGCAGTCTCCATGGGATGTCCATTCAGCCTTTGATAGATCATCCCAATGGAGCTCAGCCATGTGCAGCCCAGGCACAGGCACCAGGCTGGTCCATTGCAGCATCCCAAGTCTTTGTGGCTTCCTGTGCACCCTGAGGCCCCAGAATCCATTCTTGAATTCCCAGTTAGTGCTGTGCAGGACATGAGAACATAGGAATCACCTGCTCGGCTCATTCTTGGGTTTGCTGTTCCTGCCTAAAGGAATAATCGGGAGTATATGCTGATGTAAAGCTATGCCTAAGCACCAGGGGCTTTTTCTGTAGTGTTTAAAACAAAACCCTTGTGTGACTGTTCAGAGACTCTAAAATGCAGGGTGCAAATGACAGCTTTGGTATTTAAGAATCCCAGAAATTTGACATGTGATTTTCCTGGTCAAGGATTTGAACGCTTATGCAGAAATTACAAAAATGTTAGAAGTTGTTTTCATTGGCAGTCCCTTTTAAATGGCATCAGCACACTTGCGGGGGACAGAGTATGACGCTGGCACAGTACTTGGTGTTGCGGTGTGTTAGTTTATTAAGTCAAATGTTCTGTTATCTTGTGGTATGTTCCAGTGTCCCCCGAGTTATTACGGTTGGTTTCTCCCCTGTGTTATGCCCTCCTACCTAGCTGTCCCTCAAAGAATCCCCTCCCTACTTGCCAGACCCTTCCCTGCCTGGCAAGGCAACCTGGCCCCTTCGCCCTGTCCGTCAGCCCAACCCCTACCCTTTGTTCCAGAAGGTTCCCTGTCCCTCCTGCTCAAATCCAATCCTCGGCCAGATCCTCTCTCCTCCCCTTGCTCTGATTTGTTTTAGTCCCAGAAACCAGACCCTAGAAGTTCCTCACTGGTTGCTGTATGGTGTCCACCGCCAGTTTTGAAAGATTTAAAATCCGGGGCACAGGTGTGCTCGGGGCTCTTTTTCGCTTGTGCTCCCCTTTGTCATCCCTCCCCTGCATACCTTCCTCTCGCTTCTCCCGGTAAATTTGCTGGACCTTGCACTACAGAAGAGCGTCCTCTGCCTCCTTTGCCCAGTCCTTGTCACTCCTCCACGGGTCTCTACTGCTGAGCATCTGGCTCAGAGGTCCTGGCGCAGGCAAAACCCCAGCCTGGCCAGTTGCCCACTCTCGCCACTGGCCCAGGGGCATCGCAGAGCTAGCCAGGGCTCTGGAGGACAGTGGCAATTTGGCACTTAATGGCTTCAGATCAGGGAGATACATGTTTTGCCCAGCTTCACCCAGGAGTTCAAGTTCTCCCAGGACTTTGATCAGCTGGTCACTGCAGGTAACTTTCACTAAATGCAAAAGGATGTAACAGCAGAACTTCTGGAGAATATGCCCTAGGGATAGGGAGAAAACCTTGAAAATGATCAGCAGGCTCCGGAAAACTTTAAAAAAAATCAAAACCAGATGTACCCTGTGACTTTTCAGGCTTGACTCTTTGGGTCTGGAGGAAATATTTGTCTTGCATCAGCTACGACACAGACAGACATGCAGCAACTGGAGGACTGAACATCAGAGACTGGGCTAGTGCTTTTCCCAGAAGAACAGAAAGAAGATCACATTGATACATGACACTGTCTCTCTACAGTCAAATCGTCCAGGGAAATTCAGCAGCTGATGGTCTTGTGGTGCTACTGCTAATCCCTTCCATGAAAAGAAGCATTTCCGGACTGCCTAACAGCTTCTGCCTTCTCACAGACCCCAAGTGTTGCCAGCACTTGCTGCAGGTGCTCCTGCCAACAGCCCCTGATGCACGTGGGCTTTGGCTCCCTCTGGCACAGAAGCCCCCCACGGGCAATGGTCTCTGGGGCAGGAGACGGGCACCAGAGCTGCCAGGGCTCGGGGGGTGGCAGGTCTGCTTGGGCGGGGACTCTGCCACACCTGCTGGTGTCAGCGCTCCCCAGGCCCCAGGGCTCAGAGCAGCCCAGTTCGTGCCCTGGCCCACACGTTCCTTGTCCCTGTCACACCCACGGGTTTAGGATGGCCACCAGCCGGGACGTGTCCCAAGGAGGCCGGGGCAGCTTCCGTGGAAGGCCCCGTGCCCTTCCCAGCGCAGCTGCGTGGCTCCTTCTGCTGCCCTGAGCCTGCAGAGCAGGGCAGGGTTTGCTGATGGTCTGAGCCGTTCCTAAAGATCCTGTTGGGCTGTCTGAGACGTGGAGGCCAGGGATTCCTTCCAACCTGGGCCACTTTGGGTGGGCTGGGGGTGGCCCCAGGGCAGGTGACAGTGTTTCCAAGGGCCCATTGTGACACGCTGCAGCATGGTCACCGTGGAATTGGAAGGGAACTGGCTGTCCAAGGGTCCTTTGTGACACGTGGTGACATAGGAGCTGGCAGTGACAAGAGCACGCCACAGTGCTCAGAGCAGGCGACGGGACAGGACGGGACAGAGCGGCGCCGTGAGGAGCCCCCGCACAGCGCACTTGTTTGTGTCCGACCCGGAGCTTTTCTGAGGCGTTGTTCCTGCAGCTGACCTCGAGGCCAGACCACAGGACTTGGTGACCTGTAGCCTTCCAAGGCTTCGATTCTGCAGGTGCCCCTGAGGGCAGTGTGGCACTTGGTGCCCCAGAGCTTTTCTGAGGCATCTCCCACCCCTGCCTCCAGTGCGCTCGAGGCCAGACCACAATCCCTGACAGGAGTCTCCTGTCATTGTGGCAGGAGCCCTTGAGACCAGAGCGCAGGGCTTGCTGTCCTGTAGCCTTCCTGAGGCTTCTCTCTGGAAGGTGCATTCCAGGCACAGCTGCAGGACCTGCTGCTAACTTGGAGATTTTCCAAGCCATCTCTCCTGCAAGTACCCACAAAACTAGTCACTGACATGGAGCAGAGACCCCCAAGAGTGCCCAAGGTGGCCTGGGTGGAGGAGGAGGAAGATGAGACCAGTGCCACCCCGCTGGATTTGCTTTTGGAGAGGGGTGTTTCCAGACCAGAGCAAGTAAGCAGCCTGTGGCCATGTTTCAATTCCCTCATGAGTCACATGGCTTCCCCAGCCACACCTGCTGGTCCCTGTGAGCCTTTGAGGCCATCGCAGTGCGGTGGGAAGGGAAGCACTTCTCTGGGGACACTGGGAACATCGCTCCCTCTGGCAGCTTTCCACATCGCCCCATGCCTTCTCCAGGTGCCCGCTATGGTGAGATACATCCACCAGTGGCTCATGGCCAATGATTCTGCTGAGCCCAGGCTGAACAGGACTCTGCTGCATCTCACCGAAGCACAGCCAAATGACGCAGTAATGACACTGCTGCGTGCGGCCCCGTCCTGTGACAGGTATGGGGCCCACCTGCCCAGAGGGCTCAAGGCTCCCCAGCCCATCGCCCTGTGCAGCTTATCCCAGGTGTCTGACCAACAGAGAGTTCCAGGGCCCTCTGGCTGCTCCCTTTCCCAGCCCTGGCATGCCAGCCCCGAGCCTGCTGCCATGCTCCCTCGCTGCTCCTCAGGGGCCTGTCCCCACAGGGCTGGGCTGCCTGGGTGCTGCTGGCGAGGGGCAGTGGGCAGAGGCAGAGCTGGCGGTCAGCCCGGGCCCCTAGAGATACCCAGGCCACGGTGCTGTGCCTGAGACCCCCTGAGACAGAGCTCTAACCCCGCAGAGCTGCCATGGCCATGTGGAAGACCATCATGTCCTCGCCCAGGACGGCGAAGCTGGCGCAGCGGATTCTCCTGGATGTGCTGGGGAGCTGGCCGAAGCACAGCACGTGCACCTCCGATGGGGACAAAACGGGTGTCTTTGCCCTAGCTGTGAGTTTTGGCCAGTGGCCTTTGCTGGCCCCAAAGCTGCCTCTCCTGCAGCTCTCCTTCCTCCTTCCCCCACTGCATCTCCCTGCCTCAGGTGCTGGCGGGAAACCTGGCCTAGGGGCAGCTGCAGGGCCACCGGTCCCGCTGCTGCCCCTGTGTTTCTCTGGGCCTCTCCCTGCCACGCTCGGGCCCTGCCACACGGACACCTCGGCACTGAGCGCGGTCTCGGGGGGCTTTGTCCTTTGCAGGCAACTGTGGTGATGTGGAAGATCCTCCAGGAGCCCTGTGTCCCACACATCGTGAAGGTGCACTCCTCCCGTGTACTTGTGCATCTGCTCTTCCAAGTGTTCTTCAGCACAGAAGAGACGCCAGAGGAGGTTGATACCTTCTGGAATGGAAGCCAGGAGCAACACGGCCTTGCCACCAGCCCCAACAGGTGCTCCATTCCAGTCCTCCTGTCCCTGCCCCATCAACAGGGCAGGAGCCACTGCTCCCAGTGTGACCTGGGCGTTGCTCTGCACACAGGTTTGCCGTGCGGACCCTGAAGTCCCTGCTGTGCCTAGAGCAGTACAAGGATGTGGTGATGGCAATGGAACGCAGGTGTGGCTGGGACACGCTGCTCTGTGCTGACACCCAGCACTATGCCGTGGGTCTGCTGGCCAGGTGAGACCCCCTTCTCCCCACTGCCTCTGACATTTGTGCTCTGCGCCTGGGGTGCCCCACACAGTCCCCGTGGTCGTGGGCCAGAGGGCCTTGTCACTGAGGGATGGCCAAGCAGCCTGGAAAAAGCAGGGAAATGGGGGTGTCCACAAAGAGCCAAATCTCAAATGGCCCAGGTCCCCTTGCTGTATGCTGGGGAAAGACCAGACCACTGTGAGTCAATCCTGGGAGAGGTTTGCTCCCCTGGCTCACAATCTTATGGACTTTTACTCCTGACAGGGAGATGTCCTGCATCTCCATACGCTCGTGTTCCCGGATCTTCCGCTATCTGCTCCAGCTGCTCAGCACACAGGAGCCACGCTGGGATCTGCCCGCCCTGGCATTCCTTGTGGAGGTGAGCCTGTTGGCCAGCGCTGCCTCGCTGAGCTGCCTCCCAGCTCTCTGCCCTCTCGTAGCCACAGCTGCCAGGACGGTGCCCACGCCCTGTGCTGCTGCCTGGGCCCAGCCCTGTGCGGTTCTGGGCTCCTGCCGGCCGGGTCCCCTGTCACTGCCCTGTGCCTTTCAGGTCCTCAAGCACCTGGACTTGAGTGAACGCGAGGCTGACCGAGTCCTGCAAATCTTCTCAAGGCACCTGCGCAGCGAGTGCAGGGAGAGGCGTCGCCTGGCACTCAAGGGCCTTCTCAAGCTCACTGACAATCCCTCGACGGTGAGAAGGGGGCAGTGGCTGAAGCCGTGCAGGCAGCATGGGGCTGGGGAACACAGTCGCTTGGGCTTGGCTGTAGTTTGGGCGCTGGGGCAGCTGCTCCCAGCTCTCCTGCCTCCCACTTCAGCTGCCCGAGTGCTTCGGGACAGGCCTTTGGCCTCTAGGCCCTCTGGCAGCAGGGTGGCCGTTCACAAACTTGTGTTCTACACAGACCAAAAAAATGTGGAGCCTGACTGAAAGTCTTGTGGAGCTCCTGCGGGATGCAGATGGAGAGATTGTTAAGGTAATAGTCATGGTACTCAGCTTTATAATCTTGGACAGCGACAGATGGATAGGCAGCCCCATCGCCCTGCAGCAGGCACTTGTGCTACTCTTTGACCTCGTAAGGCTCTGTGCCCCCAGCCACGGCCACTGGGTACTGCCCAGACACTTGGTGCCCTGTGGATTTGCAGGCACGCGCCCAGCTGAGCCCCGTCGCAGCCCATGCTGAGGTCTTCTTTTGTCTCTTAATACAGGACAATAGCCAGGTACAGCTGCTCTCCATTTGTCTCTTCAGAACATTGCTGACTCTTCCACTGGGAAGGGAAAGCAAGGCCCTGAAGTTACAAGCGCGCCACAGCCTGCTGCCACTCTTCTTCCACTGCCATGATGAGAATCGGCGCGTGGCAGAGGTGAGGACTTCGTGGGCTGCTGCTGTCCCCCTGGCAGGGGGGCTCGGCTGTCTCCTGCCATGGCGGGCTGCAGCCTCCTCCAGGCCTCGGCACAGGCACGTGGGTCCTGTGCCCTGGGCTGTGGGGCCATCCCCGTATCTCTGCTGCTCTCCAGGCTTCTCGGGAAACGCTGCTTTGTGTGCCCGAGTTCCTGAAGATAAGAGATCTGGCGAGACTGGTGAAGAAGGAGAAACTCTGGATTTTCGCCTACTGCCTAGTAAGGACGGCCTGGAAGCCCCAGGCTCAGCCGGGAGAAGCCCCCTGAGCGCGGTGCTCGGTGTGTGGGCTGGCAGCTGTGCCCCTTGCCCGGTGCTGCACCCAGAGGCCGCGCTGGCTCTTCTCCAGGCTCCCGTGGCCCCAGCCCGGTGCCGATGGAGCCCCGGCCCGGCGGGGCTGTGGGGCGGCCCCGCGGCTCCCCGGGCAGCAGCCGGCCCTCTGCCCCCTCCAGAGCCCGGCGCCAGCGGCTGCTGGCCGGGCCTCGGGGCTGTGCGGGCAGGGGAGGCCGGGGCAGGGCACAGGGAGCGCCCGGCCCAGGGGCCGAGCCCACGCCAACCCTTCCCTCCTGCCGCTCTCTGCAGCTGGAAGAGGACAGGAGCCGAGCGGCCGAGATCCTGCGCCGGGCCCTGCCCTACCTGGACAGCCCACAGGAGCCCCTGCGAGAGGCGGCCGTCAGGTTCATGGGTGAGCCACGAGCCCGGGCTCCCTCCCCGCCCCGCCACAGCTCGGCCCCAGCCCCGGCTGCTGCCCCGGCCAGCGCCATCCGGGCCCGGCGCCGTGGAGCCCCGCCTGGCCTCGGCGCTGCTGCCGCCTCCGGCAGCCGTGCCCTGGGGCGGCAGCGTGCGGCAAGGGCCCAGGCTGAGCCCTGCCGGGCCACCAGGCGTGTGGCCACAGGGCTGGCAGCGCCGCTGGCAGGGAGCTGTGCTGCTGGGGCCGTGACAGCCTCTGTGTTCACAGGGATCGCCGGGCGGAGCTTGAGGGGGCAGCAGGCCGAGCTCCAGCTGGTCTACAATGGTGAGTGAGGGCAGCGGACTGACAGCGGGGGCTGGCGGGACGAGCTGCCATCCCTGCCCCGGCTGCGGAGGGCTCTGGTCCCTGTGTGGACCAGGGCTGGCCTGGGCAGAGCACACAGAGATTTCAGGGACACGTGGGGGATTCGTGGCCCGCAGCTTCGGGCTGACCCCGTTGGTCCCTACTCCCTCCTGACCATGGCAAGAGCAGGCCGGGGATGGCCCTGGCAGGGGCCTGTCCTCAGCTCCCCACAGATCCAGGATCTGACCGTGGCTCTGATCCTCTCTCTTTCAGCCCTTGAAGAAATGGCAAATGACATCAGCCTCACTGTTGGAAGCCTGGCAATTGAAACATTGTGCATCCTCAAGGCAGTAGAGCAGGCTCCCATCCCAATGTTCCAGAGGCTGCGGGATCAGCTGCGCAGGGCATGGCAGACACGGCCTCGTCTGTCGCGGCTTGGCTGGCTGAACAGCTGGAACTCTGTGGAGGGCTGATCCAGGAGGCTGTCTTTGCTTGGGCCACCTGAGCTAGCAGCGATTTTATTTTTCTGTATAATTGATCTTTTCTTCATTTTCTTTTCCTATACTATGTAAATATAGAATGTATTATAATAGACAGACTCCCAGGATCTTTCTTTTGCTGCCCAGAGCGTGCAGGGCATAGGGGAGGAGGGGGAAATTTTGCTTGGGCTCAGCCAGGTGCCCAGGCGTGCAATGTTGCAGGGAAAATGGCCAGAGGCCCCTTGGCCTTTGGCGGTTCTGCTGAAGCCTTTGTGCCGCCCGCAGAGCGGGTGGGCAGGGCCGGAGCTGCGGGGGATCCCTGTGGGAGTGGTGCCTGGAGATGGCCACAAGCCCTGTGCCAGGCAGGAAGCACCATCCGTGTGCTCCTGCCCGTGTGTTGCTGGCTGGATTGCTGAGGGGCTCCGAGGTGCCTCTTGATGGGGCTCCTCTGGAGCTCCTGCGGGGCTGTGGCACTGCTGCCGGGCAGGTTGGCCGGGCTGGGGGGAGACCCTGAGAGGCTGGGGCAGTGGGCAGCCCTGAGCAAGTGGGTGTCAGAGGCCACCAGCAGCCCCCAGGCAGCCGTCTTGTTCCCAGCACCCAGCTGCTCTGGCGCTTCCCCAGATCGTCTCCCAGGCCTGTGGCAGAAGCCCTCGATGCTGGGACACCACCCCGGAAGGAGGGTGGGGACACCCCAAGTGCCCAGGCTGGGCTGGCTGGGGACACGGAGGGCAGGGGGGCGGTTGCCTGGGCATGGCCTCTGGCTGCTGCCAATAATGGGCAGGGGGCAGAGGCAGGGCTGGCGGCCGGCCCCGGCTCTCGCGGCTGCCCAGGCCACGGTGCTGTGACCGAGGCCCCCCTGACACAGAGCTCTGGGGCCGCAGAGCTGCTGTCACCATGGGGAAGGCGGCCGTGTCTCCTTGAGCAGGGCTGCAGAGGCGCTGCTGCCCCGGCGCCTCTGGGACCCCACAGGAACAGCACCGGAGCGTGCTCAGGCACAGCAGCACCCTGAACGCCGGCACCTGCTCAATGAGGCTCCCGCACCCGCCGGGATGCCAGACGGTGGGAGACTGTGGGCGCAATTGCCCGTGCTTTGGCAAAAGGCTCCATCAGCCTTCACCACAATGGCTTTCTCTTGACTTGCCAGCCTCACAGCAACGCTTGGCTTCCATGGCCGTGCTTGAGGGCAGAGTCACCACTTTCCACAGGCGGACGTCCCAAGGCAGCGGCACTGGTGCCATGGTGAGAGAGAGACTCTGATGGGGCACGAGCCCTGCGCTGCAGCTGCCCTCCCTCTCCTCCATGCAGGCACCTTAAAGACACATGTGTCAGCTCTGAAACTAAATCCTGGACGTGCTTGCAACAAAGAACAAAGGAGGCGCCAGAGAAAAGCTGGGACTTCTATGGCTCAGTTTTGCTCTCCACTTGGGGAATCACAGAATGCCACAGCACTTTTTGTTGCAAAGTATCATAAAGATCATCCAGTTCCCACCGCCCTGCCACGGCCACAGGTGCTGTGCAGGCACAGCTGTCACTAGGATTGGAAGAACACTTTTCCATGTTTACCTTTTCTCTCCTGGATTTCAAGCTAACATGAAAAAATCGGCTGGTTACAGCTGAATTTTGTAGCTCACAGGACTTGGAAGAGCAGTCTCCATGGGATGTCCATTCAGCCTTTGATAGATCATCCCAATGGAGCTCAGCCATGTGCAGCCCAGGCACAGGCACCAGGCTGGTCCATTGCAGCATCCCAAGTCTTTGTGGCTTCCTGTGCACCCTGAGGCCCCAGAATCCATTCTTGAATTCCCAGTTAGTGCTGTGCAGGACATGAGAACATAGGAATCACCTGCTCGGCTCATTCTTGGGTTTGCTGTTCCTGCCTAAAGGAATAATCGGGAGTATATGCTGATGTAAAGCTATGCCTAAGCACCAGGGACTTTTTCTGTAGTGTTTAAAACAAAACCCTTGTGTGACTGTTCAGAGACTCTAAAATGCAGGGTGCAAATGACAGCTTTGGTATTTAAGAATCCCAGAAATTTGACATGTGATTTTCCTGGTCAAGGATTTGAACGCTTATGCAGAAATTACAAAAATGTTAGAAGTTGTTTTCATTGGCAACCCCTTTTAAATGGCATCAGCACACTTACGGGGGACAGAGTATGACGCTGGGACAGTACTTGGTGTTGCGGTGTGTTAGTTTATTAAGTCAAATGTTCTGTTATCTTGTGGAATGTTCCAGTGTCCCCCGAGTTATTACAGTTGGTTTCTCCCCTGTGTTATGCCCTCCTACCTAGCTGTCCCTCAAAGAATCCCCTCCCTACTTGCCAGACCCTTCCCTGCCTGGCAAGGCAACCTGGCCCCTTCGCCCTGTCCGTCAGCCCAACCCCTACCCTTTGTTCCAGAAGGTTCCCTGTCCCTCCTGCTCAAATCCAATCCTCGGCCAGATCCTCTCTCCTCCCCTTGCTCTGATTTGTTTTAGTCCCAGAAACCAGACCCTAGAAGTTCCTCACTGGTTGCTGTATGGTGTCCACCGCCAGTTTTGAAAGATTTAAAATCCGGGGCACAGGTGTGCTCGGGGCTCTTTTTCGCTTGTGCTCCCCTTTGTCATCCCTCCCCTGCATACCTTCCTCTCGCTTCTCCCGGTAAATTTGCTGGACCTTGCACTACAGAAGAGCGTCCTCTGCCTCCTTTGCCCAGTCCTTGTCACTCCTCCACGGGTCTCTACTGCTGAGCATCTGGCTCAGAGGTCCTGGCGCAGGCAAAACCCCAGCCTGGCCAGTTGCCCACTCTCGCCACTGGCCCAGGGGCATCGCAGAGCTAGCCAGGGCTCTGGAGGACAGTGGCAATTTGGCACTTAATGGCTTCAGATCAGGGAGATACATGTTTTGCCCAGCTTCACCCAGGAGTTCAAGTTCTCCCAGGACTTTGATCAGCTGGTCACTGCAGGTAACTTTCACTAAATGCAAAAGGATGTAACAGCAGAACTTCTGGAGAATATGCCCTAGGGATAGGGAGAAAACCTTGAAAATGATCAGCAGGCTCCGGAAAACTTTAAAAAAAATCAAAACCAGATGTACCCTGTGACTTTTCAGGCTTGACTCTTTGGGTCTGGAGGAAATATTTGTCTTGCATCAGCTACGACACAGACAGACATGCAGCAACTGGAGGACTGAACATCAGAGACTGGGCTAGTGTTTTTCCCAGAAGAACAGAAAGAAGATCACATTGATACATGACACTGTCTCTCTACAGTCAAATCGTCCAGGGAAATTCAGCAGCTGATGGTCTTGTGGTGCTACTGCTAATCCCTTCCATGAAAAGAAGCATTTCCGGACTGCCTAACAGCTTCTGCCTTCTCCCAGACCCCAAGTGTTGCCAGCACTTGCTGCAGGTGCTCCTGCCAACAGCCCCTGATGCACGTGGGCTTTGGCTCCCTCTGGCACAGAAGCCCCCCGGGGGCACAGGTCTCTGGGGCAGGAGACGGGCACCAGAGCTGCCAGGGCTCGGGGGGTGGCAGGTCTGCTTGGGCGGGGACTCTGCCACACCTGCTGGTGTCAGCGCTCCCCAGGCCCCAGGGCTCAGAGCAGCCCAGTTCGTGCCCTGGCCCACACGTTCCTTGTCCCTGTCACACCCACGGGTTTAGGATGGCCACCAGCCGGGACGTGTCCCAAGGAGGCCGGGGCAGCTTCCGTGGAAGGCCCCGTGCCCTTCCCAGCGCGGCTGCGTCGGCAGCCCTGGGGGCTCCTTCTGCTGCCCTGAGCCTGCCGAGCTGGGCAGGGTTTGCTGATGGTCTGAGCCGTTCCTAAAGATCCTGTTGGGCTGTCTGAGACGTTGGGGCCAGGGATTCCTTCCAACCTGGGCCACTTTGGGTGGGCTGGGGGCGGCCCCAGGGCAGGTGACAGTGTTTCCAAGGGCCCATTGTGACACGCTGCAGCATGGTCACCGTGGAATTGGAAGGGAACTGGCTGTCCAAGGGTCCTTTGTGACATGTGGTGACATAGGAGCTGGCAGTGACAAGAGCACGCCACAGTGCTCAGAGCAGGCGACGGGACAGGACGGGACAGAGCGGCGCCGTGAGGAGCCCCCGCACAGCGCACTTGTTTGTGTCCGACCCGGAGCTTTTCTGAGGCGTTGTTCCTGCAGCTGACCTCGAGGCCAGACCACAGGACTTGGTGACCTGTAGCCTTCCAAGGCTTCGATTCTGCAGGTGCCCCTGAGGGCAGTGTGGCACTTGGTGCCCCAGAGCTTTTCTGAGGCATCTCCCACCCCTGCCTCCAGTGCGCTCGAGGCCAGACCACAATCCCTGACAGGAGTCTCCTGTCATTGTGGCAGGAGCCCTTGAGACCAGAGCGCAGGGCTTGCTGTCCTGTAGCCTTCCTGAGGCTTCTCTCAGGAAGGTGCATTCCAGGCACAGCTGCAGGACCTGCTGCTAACTTGGAGATTTTCCAAGCCATCTCTCCTGCAAGTACCCACAAAACCAGTCACTGACATGGAGCAGAGACCCCCAAGAGTGCCCAAGGTGGCCTGGGTGGAGGAGGAGGAAGATGAGACCAGTGCCACCCTGCTGGATTTGCTTTTGGAGAGGGGTGTTTCCAGACCAGAGCAAGTAAGCAGCCTGTGGCCATGTTTCAATTCCCTCATGAGTCACATGGCTTCCCCAGCCACACCTGCTGGTCCCTGTGAGCCTTTGAGGCCTTCACAGTGCGGTGGGAAGGGAAGCACTTCTCTGGGGACACTGGGAACATCGCTCCCTCTGGCAGCTTTCCACATCGCCCCGTGCCTTCTCCAGGTGCCCGCTATGGTGAGATACATCCACCAGTGGCTCATGGCCAATGATTCTGCTGAGCCCAGGCTGAACAGGACTCTGCTGCATCTCGCCGAAGCACAGCCAAATGACGCAGTAATGACACTGCTGCGTGTGGCCCCGTCCTGTGACAGGTATGGGGCCCACCTGCCCAGAGGGCTCAAGGCTCCCCAGCCCATCGCCCTGTACAGCTTATCCCAGGTGTCTGACCAACAGAGAGTTCCAGGGCCCTCTGGCTGCTCCCTTTCCCAGCCCTGGCATGTCAGCCCCGAGCCTGCTGCCATGCTCCCTCGCTGCTCCTCAGGGGCCTGTCCCCACAGGGCTGGGCTGCCTGGGTGCTGCTGGTGAGGGGCAGTGGGCAGAGGCAGAGCTGGCGGTCAGCCCGGGCCCCTAGAGATACCCAGGCCACGGTGCTGTGCCTGAGACCCCCTGAGACAGAGCTCTAACCCCGCAGAGCTGCCATGGCCATGTGGAAGACCATCATGTCCTCGCCCAGGACGGCGAAGCTGGCGCAGCGGATTCTCCTGGATGTGCTGGGGAGCTGGCCGAAGCACAGCACGTGCACCTCCGATGGGGACAAAACGGGTGTCTTTGCCCTAGCTGTGAGTTTTGGCCAGTGGCCTTTGCTGGCCCCAAAGCTGCCTCTCCTGCAGCTCTCCTTCCTCCTTCCCCCACTGCATCTCCCTGCCTCAGGTGCTGGCCTGAAACCTGGCCTAGGGGCAGCTGCAGGGCCACCGGTCCCGCTGCTGCCCCTGTGTTTCTCTGGGCCTCTCCCTGCCACGCTCGGGCCCTGCCACACGGACACCTCGGCACTGAGCGCGGTCACGGGGGGCTTTGTCCTTTGCAGGCAACTGTGGTGATGTGGAAGATCCTCCAGGAGCCCTGTGTCTCACACATCGTGAAGGTGCACTCCTCCCGTGTACTTGTGCATCTGCTCTTCCAAGTGTTCTTCAGCACAGAAGAGACGCCAGAGGAGGTTGATACCTTCTGGAAGGGATGCCAGGAGCAACACGGCCTTGCCACCAGCCCCAACAGGTGCTCCATTTCAGTCCTCCTGTCCCTGCCGCATCAACAGGGCAGGAGCCACTGCTCCCAGTGTGACCTGGGCGTTGCTCTGCACACAGGTTTGCCGTGCGGACCCTGAAGTCCCTGCTGTGCCTAGAGCAGTACAAGGATGTGGTGATGGCAATGGAACGCAGGTGTGGCTGGGACACGCTGCTCTGTGCTGACACCCAGCACTATGCCGTGGGTCTGCTGGCCAGGTGAGACCCCCTTCTCCCCGCTGCCTCTGACATTTGTGCTCTGCGCCTGGGGTGCCCCACACAGTCCCCGTGGTCGTGGGCCAGAGGGCCTTGTCACTGAGGGATGGCCAAGCAGCCTGGAAAAAGCAGGGAAATGGGGGTGCCCACAAAGAGCCAAATCTCAAATGGCCCAGGTCCCCTTGCTGTATGCTGGGGAAAGACCAGACCACTGTGAGTCAATCCTGGGAGAGGTTTGCTCCCCTGGCTCACAATCTTATGGACTTTTACTCCTGACAGGGAGATGTCCTGCATCTCCATACGCTCGTGTTCCCGGATCTTCCGCTATCTGCTCCAGCTGCTCAGCACACAGGAGCCACGCTGGGATCTGCCCGCCCTGGCATTCCTTGTGGAGGTGAGCCTGTTGGCCAGCGCTGCCTCGCTGAGCTGCCTCCCAGCTCTCTGCCCTCTCGTAGCCACAGCTGCCAGGACGGTGCCCACGCCCTGTGCTGCTGCCTGGGCCCAGCCCTGTGCGGTTCTGGGCTCCTGCCGGCCGCGTCCCCTGTCACTGCCCTGTGCCTTTCAGGTCCTCAAGCACCTGGACTTGAGTGAACGCGAGGCTGACCGAGTCCTGCAAATCTTCTCAAGGCACCTGCGCAGCGAGTGCAGGGAGAGGCGTCGCCTGGCACTCAAGGGCCTTCTCAAGCTCACTGACAATCCCTCGACGGTGAGAAGGGGGCAGTGGCTGAAGCCGTGCAGGCAGCATGGGGCTGGGGAACACAGTCGCTTGGGCTTGGCTGTAGTTTGGGCGCTGGGGCAGCTGCTCCCAGCTCTCCTGCCTCCCACTTCAGCTGCCCGAGTGCTTCGGGACAGGCCTTTGGCCTCTAGGCCCTCTGGCAGCAGGGTGGCCGTTCACAAACTTGTGTTCTACACAGACCAAAAAAATGTGGAGCCTGACTGAAAGTCTTGTGGAGCTCCTGCGGGATGCAGATGGAGAGATTGTTAAGATAATAGTCATGGTACTCAGCTTTATAATCTTGGACAGCGACAGATGGATAGGCAGCCCCATCGCCCTGCAGCTGGCTGAGGCACTTGTGCTACTCTTTGACCTCGTAAGGCTCTGTGCCCCCAGCCACGGCCACTGGGTACTGCCCAGACACTTGGTGCCCTGTGGATTTGCAGGCACGCGCCCAGCTGAGCCCCGTCGCAGCCCATGCTGAGGTCTTCTTTTTGTCTCTTAATACAGGACAATAGCCAGGTACAGCTGCTCTCCATTTGTCTCTTCAGAACATTGCTGACTCTTCCACTGGGAAGGGAAAGCAAGGCCCTGAAGTTACAAGTGCGCCACAGCCTGCTGCCACTCTTCTTCCACTGCCATGATGAGAATCGGCGCGTGGCAGAGGTGAGGACTTCGTGGGCTGCTGCTGTCCCCCGGGCAGGGGGCTCGGCTGTCTCCTGCCCTGGCGGGCTGCAGCCTCCTCCAGGCCTCGGCACAGGCACGTGGGTCCTGTGCCCTGGGCTGTGGGGCCATCCCCGTATCTCTGCTGCTCTCCAGGCTTCTCGGGAAACGCTGCTTTGTGTGCCCGAGTTCCTGAAGATAAGAGATCTGGCGAGACTGGTGAAGAAGGAGAAACTCTGGATTTTCGCCTACTGCCTAGTAAGGACGGCCTGGAAGCCCCAGGCTCAGCCGGGAGAAGCCCCCTGAGCGCGGTGCTGGGTGTGTGGGCTGGCAGCTGTGCCCCTGCCCGGTGCTGCACCCAGAGGCCGCGCAGGCTGGTCTCCAGGCTCCCGTGGCCCCAGCCCGGTGCCGATGGAGCCCCGGCCCGGCGGGGCTGTGGGGCAGCCCCGCGGCTCCCCGGGCAGCAGCCGGCCCTCTGCCCCCTCCAGAGCCCGGTGCCAGCGGCTGCTGGCCGGGCCTCGGGGCTGTGCGGGCAGGGGAGGCCGGGGCAGGGCACAGGGAGCGCCCGGCCCAGGGGCCGAGCCCGCGCCAACCCTTCCCTCCTGCCGCTCTCTGCAGCTGGAAGAGGACAGGAGCCGAGCGGCCGAGATCCTGCGCCGGGCCCTGCCCTACCTGGACAGCCCACAGGAGCCCCTGCGAGAGGTGGCCGTCAGGTTCATGGGTGAGCCACGAGCCCGGGCTCCCTCCCCGCCCCGCCACAGCTCGGCCCCAGCCCCGGCTGCTGCCCCGGCAGCGCCATCCGGGCCCGGCGCCGTGGAGCCCCGCCTGGCCTCGGCGCTGCTGCCGCCCTCCGGCAGCCGTGCCCTGGGGCGGCAGCGTGCGGCAAGGGCCCGGGCTGAGCCCTGCCGGGCCACCAGGGCGTGTGGCCACAGGGCTGGCAGCGCCGCTGGCAGGGAGCTGTGCTGCTGGGGCCGTGACAGCCTCTGTGTTCACAGGGATCGCCGGGCGGAGCTTGAGGGGGCAGCAGGCCGAGCTCCAGCTGGTCTACAATGGTGAGTGAGGGCAGCGGACTGACAGCGGGGGCTGGCAGGAGGAGCTGCCATCCCTGCCTCGGCTGCGGAGGGCTCTGGTCCCTGTGTGGACCAGGGCTGGCCTGGGCAGAGCACACAGAGATTTCAGGGACACGTGGGGGATTCGTGGCCCGCAGCTTCGGGCTGACCCCGTTGGTCCCTACTCCCTCCTGACCATGGCAAGAGCAGGCCGGGATGGCCCTGGCAGGGGCCTGTCCTCAGCTCCCCACAGATCCAGGATCTGACCGTGGCTCTGATCCTCTCTCTTTCAGCCCTTGAAGAAATGGCAAATGACATCAGCCTCACCGTTGGAAGCCTGGCAATTGAAACATTGTGCATCCTCAAGGCAGTAGAGCAGGCTCCCATCCCAATGTTCCAGAGGCTGCGGGATCAGCTGCGCAGGGCATGGCAGACACGGCCTCGTCTGTCGCGGCTTGGCTGGCTGAACAGCTGGAACTCTGTGGAGGGCTGATCCAGGAGGCTGTCTTTGCTGGGGCCACCTGAGCTAGCAGCGATTTTATTTTTCTGTATAATTGATCTTTTCTTCATTTTCTTTTCCTATACTATGTAAATATAGAATGTATTATAATAGACAGACTCCCAGGATCTTTCTTTGGCTGCCCAGAGTGTGCAGGGCATAGGGGAGGAGGGGGAAATTTTGCTTGGGCTCAGCCAGGTGCCCAGGCGTGCAATGTTGCAGGGAAAAGGGCCAGAGGCCCCTTGACCTTTAGTGGTTCTGCTGAAGCCTTTGTGCCGCCCACAGAGCGGGTGGGCAGGGCCGGAGCTGCGGGGATCCCTGCGGGAGCGGTGCCTGGAGATGGCCACAAGCCCTGTCCCAGGCAGGAAGCACCATCCGTGTGCTCCTGCCCGTGTGTTGCTGGCTGGATTGCTGAGGGCTCCGAGGTGCCTCTTGATGGGGCTCCTCTGGAGCTCCTGCGGGGCTGTGGCACTGCTGCCGGGCAGGTTGGCCGGGCTGGGGGAGACCCTGAGAGGCTGGGGCAGTGGGCAGCCCTGAGCAAGTGGGTGTCAGAGGCCACCAGCAGCCCCCAGGCAGCCGCCTTGTTCCCAGCACCCGGCTGCTCTGGCGCTTCCCCAGATCGTCTCCCAGGCCTGCGGCAGAAGCCCTCGATGCTGGGACACCACCCCAGCAGGAGGGTGGGGACACCCCAAGTGCCCAGGCTGGGCTGGCTGGGGACACGGAGGGCAGGGGGTGGTTGCCTGGGCTTGGCCTCTGGCTGCTGCCAATAAGGGGCAGGGGGCAGAGGCAGGGCTGGCGGCCGGCCCCGGCTCTCGCGGCTGCCCAGGCCACGGTGCTGTGACCGAGGCCCCCCTGACACAGAGCTCTGGGGCCGCAGAGCTGCTGTCACCATGGGGAAGGCGGCCGTGTCTCACTGAGCAGGGCTGCGGAGGCGCTGCTGCCCCGGCGCCTCTGGACCCCACAGGAACAGCACCGGAGCGTGCTCAGGCACAGCAGCACCCTGAACGCCGGCACCTGCTCAATGAGGCTCCCGCACCCGCCGGGATGCCAGACGGGGGGAGACTGTGGGCGCAATTGCCCGTGCTTTGGCAAAAGGCTCCATCAGCCTTCACCACAATGGCTTTCTCTTGACTTGCCAGCCTCACAGCAACGCTTGGCTTCCATGGCCGTGCTTGAGGGCAGAGTCACCACTTTCCACAGGCGGACGTCCCAAGGCAGCGGCACTGGTGCCATGGTGAGAGAGAGACTCTGATGGGGCACGAGCCCTGCGCTGCAGCTGCCCTCCCTCTCCTCCATGCAGGCACCTTAAAGACACATGTGTCAGCTCTGAAACTAAATCCTGGACGTGCTTGCAACAAAGAACAAAGGAGGCGCCAGAGAAAAGCTGGGACTTGTATGGCTCAGTTTTGCTCTCCACTTGGGGAATCACAGAATGCCACAGCACTTTTTGTTGCAAAGTATCATAAAGATCATCCAGTTCCCACCGCCCTGCCACGGCCACAGGTGCTGTGCAGGCACAGCTGTCACTAGGATTGGAAGAACACTTTTCCATGTTTACCTTTTCTCTCCTGGATTTCAAGCTAACATGAAAAAATCGGCTGGTTACAGCTGAATTTTGTAGCTCACAGGACTTGGAAGAGCAGTCTCCATGGGATGTCCATTCAGCCTTTGATAGATCATCCCAATGGAGCTCAGCCATGTGCAGCCCAGGCACAGGCACCAGGCTGGTCCATTGCAGCATCCCAAGTCTTTGTGGCTTCCTGTGCACCCTGAGGCCCCAGAATCCATTCTTGAATTCCCAGTTAGTGCTGTGCAGGACATGAGAACATAGGAATCACCTGCTCGGCTCATTCTTGGGTTTGCTGTTCCTGCCTAAAGGAATAATCGGGAGTATATGCTGATGTAAAGCTATGCCTAAGCACCAGGGGCTTTTTCTGTAGTGTTTAAAACAAAACCCTTGTGTGACTGTTCAGAGACTCTAAAATGCAGGGTGCAAATGACAGCTTTGGTATTTAAGAATCCCAGAAATTTTGACATGTGATTTTCCTGGTCAAGGATTTGAACGCTTATGCAGAAATTACAAAAATGTTAGAAGTTGTTTTCATTGGCAGTCCCTTTTAAATGGCATCAGCACACTTACGGGGGACAGAGTATGACGCTGGCACAGTACTTGGTGTTGCGGTGTGTTAGTTTATTAAGTCAAATGTTCTGTTATCTTGTGGAATGTTCCAGTGTCCCCCGAGTTATTACAGTTGGTTTCTCCCCTGTGTTATGCCCTCCTACCTAGCTGTCCCTCAAAGAATCCCCTCCCTACTTGCCAGACCCTTCCCTGCCTGGCAAGGCAACCTGGCCCCTTCGCCCTGTCCGTCAGCCCAACCCCTACCCTTTGTTCCAGAAGGTTCCCTGTCCCTCCTGCTCAAATCCAATCCTCGGCCAGATCCTCTCTCCTCCCCTTGCTCTGATTTGTTTTAGTCCCAGAAACCAGACCCTAGAAGTTCCTCACTGGTTGCTCTATGGTGTCCACCGCCAGTTTTGAAAGATTTAAAATCCGGGGCACAGGTGTGCTCGGGGCTCTTTTTCGCTTGTGCTCCCCTTTGTCATCCCTCCCCTGCATACCTTCCTCTCGCTTCTCCCGGTAAATTTGCTGGACCTTGCACTACAGAAGAGCGTCCTCTGCCTCCTTTGCCCAGTCCTTGTCACTCCTCCACGGGTCTCTACTGCTGAGCATCTGGCTCAGAGGTCCTGGCGCAGGCAAAACCCCAGCCTGGCCAGTTGCCCACTCTCGCCACTGGCCCAGGGGCATCGCAGAGCTAGCCAGGGCTCTGGAGGACAGTGGCAATTTGGCACTTAATGGCTTCAGATCAGGGAGATACATGTTTTGCCCAGCTTCACCCAGGAGTTCAAGTTCTCCCAGGACTTTGATCAGCTGGTCACTGCAGGTAACTTTCACTGAATGCAAAAGGATGTAACAGCAGAACTTCTGGAGAATATGCCCTAGGGATAGGGAGAAAACCTTGAAAATGATCAGCAGGCTCCGGAAAACTTTAAAAAAAATCAAAACCAGATGTACCCTGTGACTTTTCAGGCTTGACTCTTTGGGTCTGGAGGAAATATTTGTCTTGCATCAGCTACGACACAGACAGACATGCAGCAACTGGAGGACTGAACATCAGAGACTGGGCTAGTGTTTTTCCCAGAAGAACAGAAAGAAGATCACATTGATACATGACACTGTCTCTCTACAGTCAAATCGTCCAGGGAAATTCAGCAGCTGATGGTCTTGTGGTGCTACTGCTAATCCCTTCCATGAAAAGAAGCATTTCCGGACTGCCTAACAGCTTCTGCCTTCTCCCAGACCCCAAGTGTTGCCAGCACTTGCTGCAGGTGCTCCTGCCAACAGCCCCTGATGCACGTGGGCTTTGGCTCCCTCTGGCACAGAAGCCCCCCGGGGGCACAGGTCTCTGGGGCAGGAGACGGGCACCAGAGCTGCCAGGGCTCGGGGGGTGGCAGGTCTGCTTGGGCGGGGACTCTGCCACACCTGCTGGTGTCAGCGCTCCCCAGGCCCCAGGGCTCAGAGCAGCCCAGTTCGTGCCCTGGCCCACACGTTCCTTGTCCCTGTCACACCCACGGGTTTAGGATGGCCACCAGCCGGGACGTGTCCCAAGGAGGCCGGGGCAGCTTCCGTGGAAGGCCCCGTGCCCTTCCCAGCGCGGCTGCGTCGGCAGCCCTGGGGGCTCCTTCTGCTGCCCTGAGCCTGCCGAGCTGGGCAGGGTTTGCTGATGGTCTGAGCCGTTCCTAAAGATCCTGTTGGGCTGTCTGAGACGTGGGGGCCAGGGATTCCTTCCAACCTGGGCCACTTTGGGTGGGCTGGGGGCGGCCCCAGGGCAGGTGACAGTGTTTCCAAGGGCCCATTGTGACGCGCTGCAGCATGGTCACCGTGGAATTGGAAGGGAACTGGCTGTCCAAGGGTCCTTTGTGACACGTGGTGACATAGGAGCTGGCAGTGACAAGAGCACGCCACAGTGCTCAGAGCAGGCGACGGGACAGGACGGGACAGAGCGGCGCCGTGAGGAGCCCCCGCACAGCGCACTTGTTCGTGTCCGACCCAGAGCTTTTCTGAGGCGTTGTTCCTGCAGCTGACCTCGAGGCCAGACCACAGGACTTGGTGACCTGTAGCCTTCCAAGGCTTCGATTCTGCAGGTGCCCCTGAGGGCAGTGTGGCACTTGGTGCCCCAGAGCTTTTCTGAGGCATCTCCCACCCCTGCCTCCAGTGCGCTCGAGGCCAGACCACAATCCCTGACAGGAGTCTCCTGTCATTGTGGCAGGAGCCCTTGAGACCAGAGCGCAGGGCTTGCTGTCCTGTAGCCTTCCTGAGGCTTCTCTCAGGAAGGTGCATTCCAGGCACAGCTGCAGGACCTGCTGCTAACTTGGAGATTTTCCAAGCCATCTCTCCTGCAAGTACCCACAAAACTAGTCACTGACATGGAGCAGAGACCCCCAAGAGTGCCCAAGGTGGCCTGGGTGGAGGAGGAGGAAGATGAGACCAGTGCCACCCTGCTGGATTTGCTTTTGGAGAGGGGTGTTTCCAGACCAGAGCAAGTAAGCAGCCTGTGGCCATGTTTCAATTCCCTCATGAGTCACATGGCTTCCCCAGCCACACCTGCTGGTCCCTGTGAGCCTTTGAGGCCTTCACAGTGCGGTGGGAAGGGAAGCACTTCTCTGGGGACACTGGGAACATCGCTCCCTCTGGCAGCTTTCCACATCGCCCCGTGCCTTCTCCAGGTGCCCGCTATGGTGAGATACATCCACCAGTGGCTCATGGCCAATGATTCTGCTGAGCCCAGGCTGAACAGGACTCTGCTGCATCTCGCCGAAGCACAGCCAAATGACGCAGTAATGACACTGCTGCGTGCGGCCCCGTCCTGTGACAGGTATGGGGCCCACCTGCCCAGAGGGCTCAAGGCTCCCCAGCCCATCGCCCTGTGCAGCTTATCCCAGGTGTCTGACCAACAGAGAGTTCCAGGGCCCTCTGGCTGCTCCCTTTCCCAGCCCTGGCATGCCAGCCCCGAGCCTGCTGCCATGCTCCCTCGCTGCTCCTCAGGGGCCTGTCCCCACAGGGCTGGGCTGCCTGGGTGCTGCTGGTGAGGGGCAGTGGGCAGAGGCAGAGCTGGCGGTCAGCCCGGGCCCCTAGAGATACCCAGGCCACGGTGCTGTGCCTGAGACCCCCTGAGACAGAGCTCTAACCCCGCAGAGCTGCCATGGCCATGTGGAAGACCATCATGTCCTCGCCCAGGACGGCGAAGCTGGCGCAGCGGATTCTCCTGGATGTGCTGGGGAGCTGGCCGAAGCACAGCACGTGCACCTCCGATGGGGACAAAACGGGTGTCTTTGCCCTAGCTGTGAGTTTTGGCCAGTGGCCTTTGCTGGCCCCAAAGCCGCCTCTCCTGCAGCTCTCCTTCCTCCTTCCCCCACTGCATCTCCCTGCCTCAGGTGCTGGCCTGAAACCTGGCCTAGGGGCAGCTGCAGGGCCACCGGTCCCGCTGCTGCCCCTGTGTTTCTCTGGGCCTCTCCCTGCCACGCTCGGGCCCTGCCACACGGACACCTCGGCACTGAGCGCGGTCACGGGGGGCTTTGTCCTTTGCAGGCAACTGTGGTGATGTGGAAGATCCTCCAGGAGCCCTGTGTCTCACACATCGTGAAGGTGCACTCCTCCCGTGTACTTGTGCATCTGCTCTTCCAAGTGTTCTTCAGCACAGAAGAGACGCCAGAGGAGGTTGATACCTTCTGGAAGGGATGCCAGGAGCAACACGGCCTTGCCACCAGCCCCAACAGGTGCTCCATTCCAGTCCTCCTGTCCCTGCCCCATCAACAGGGCAGGAGCCACTGCTCCCAGTGTGACCCGGGCCTTGCTCTGCACACAGGTTTGCCGTGCGGACCCTGAAGTCCCTGCTGTGCCTAGAGCAGTACAAGGATGTGGTGATGGCAATGGAACGCAGGTGTGGCTGGGACACGCTGCTCTGTGCTGACACCCAGCACTATGCCGTGGGTCTGCTGGCCAGGTGAGACCCCCTTCTCCCCGCTGCCTCTGACATTTGTGCTCTGCGCCTGGGGTGCCCCACACAGTCCCCGTGGTCGTGGGCCAGAGGGCCTTGTCACTGAGGGATGGCCAAGCAGCCTGGAAAAAGCAGGGAAATGGGGGTGCCCACAAAGAGCCAAATCTCAAATGGCCCAGGTCCCCTTGCTGTATGCTGGGGAAAGACCAGACCACTGTGAGTCAATCCTGGGAGAGGTTTGCTCCCCTGGCTCACAATCTTATGGACTTTTACTCCTGACAGGGAGATGTCCTGCATCTCCATACGCTCGTGTTCCCGGATCTTCCGCTATCTGCTCCAGCTGCTCAGCACACAGGAGCCACGCTGGGATCTGCCCGCCCTGGCATTCCTTGTGGAGGTGAGCCTGTTGGCCAGCGCTGCCTCGCTGAGCTGCCTCCCAGCTCTCTGCCCTCTCGTAGCCACAGCTGCCAGGACGGTGCCCACGCCCTGTGCTGCTGCCTGGGCCCAGCCCTGTGCGGTTCTGGGCTCCTGCCGGCCGGGTCCCCTGTCACTGCCCTGTGCCTTTCAGGTCCTCAAGCACCTGGACTTGAGTGAACGCGAGGCTGACCGAGTCCTGCAAATCTTCTCAAGGCACCTGCGCAGCGAGTGCAGGGAGAGGCGTCGCCTGGCACTCAAGGGCCTTCTCAAGCTCACTGACAATCCCTCGACGGTGAGAAGGGGGCAGTGGCTGAAGCCGTGCAGGCAGCATGGGGCTGGGGAACACAGTCGCTTGGGCTTGGCTGTAGTTTGGGCGCTGGGGCAGCTGCTCCCAGCTCTCCTGCCTCCCACTTCAGCTGCCCGAGTGCTTCGGGACAGGCCTTTGGCCTCTAGGCCCTCTGGCAGCAGGGTGGCCGTTCACAAACTTGTGTTCTACACAGACCAAAAAAATGTGGAGCCTGACTGAAAGTCTTGTGGAGCTCCTGCGGGATGCAGATGGAGAGATTGTTAAGATAATAGTCATGGTACTCAGCTTTATAATCTTGGACAGCGACAGATGGATAGGCAGCCCCATCGCCCTGCAGCTGGCTGAGGCACTTGTGCTACTCTTTGACCTCGTAAGGCTCTGTGCCCCCAGCCACGGCCACTGGGTACTGCCCAGACACTTGGTGCCCTGTGGATTTGCAGGCACGCGCCCAGCTGAGCCCCCTCGCAGCCCATGCTGAGGTCTTCTTTTTGTCTCTTAATACAGGACAATAGCCAGGTACAGCTGCTCTCCATTTGTCTCTTCAGAACATTGCTGACTCTTCCACTGGGAAGGGAAAGCAAGGCCCTGAAGTTACAAGCGCGCCACAGCCTGCTGCCACTCTTCTTCCACTGCCATGATGAGAATCGGCGCGTGGCAGAGGTGAGGACTTCGTGGGCTGCTGCTGTCCCCCGGGCAGGGGGCTCGGCTGTCTCCTGCCCTGGCGGGCTGCAGCCTCCTCCAGGCCTCGGCACAGGCACGTGGGTCCTGTGCCCTGGGCTGTGGGGCCATCCCCGTATCTCTGCTGCTCTCCAGGCTTCTCGGGAAACGCTGCTTTGTGTGCCCGAGTTCCTGAAGATAAGAGATCTGGCGAGACTGGTGAAGAAGGAGAAACTCTGGATTTTCGCCTACTGCCTAGTAAGGACGGCCTGGAAGCCCCAGGCTCAGCCGGGAGAAGCCCCCTGAGCGCGGTGCTGGGTGTGTGGGCTGGCAGCTGTGCCCCTGCCCGGTGCTGCACCCAGAGGCCGCGCGGGCTGTTCTCCAGGCTCCCGTGGCCCCAGCCCGGTGCCGATGGAGCCCCGGCCCGGCGGGGCTGTGGGGCGGCCCCGCGGCTCCCCGGGCAGCAGCCGGCCCTCTGCCCCCTCCAGAGCCCGGCGCCAGCGGCTGCTGCCCGGGCCTCGGGGCTGTGCGGGCAGGGGAGGCCGGGGCAGGGCACAGGGAGCGCCCGGCCCAGGGGCCGAGCCCACGCCAACCCTTCCCTCCTGCCGCTCTCTGCAGCTGGAAGAGGACAGGAGCCGAGCGGCCGAGATCCTGCGCCGGGCCCTGCCCTACCTGGACAGCCCACAGGAGCCCCTGCGAGAGGCGGCCGTCAGGTTCATGGGTGAGCCACGAGCCCGGGCTCCCTCCCCGCCCCGCCGCAGCTCGGCCCCAGCCCCGGCTGCTGCCCCGGCAGCGCCATCCGGGCCCGGCGCCGTGGAGCCCCGCCTGGCCTTGGCGCTGCTGCCGCCCTCCGGCAGCCGTGCCCTGGGGCGGCAGCGTGCGGCAAGGGCCCGGGCTGAGCCCTGCTGGGCCACCAGGGCGTGTGGCCACAGGGCTGGCAGCGCCGCTGGCAGGGAGCTGTGCCGCTGGGGCCGTGACAGCCTCTGTGTTCACAGGGATCGCCGGGCGGAGCTTGAGGGGGCAGCAGGCAGAGCTCCAGCTGGTCTACAACTGTGAGTGAGGGCAGCGGACTGACAGCGGGGGCTGGCAGGAGGAGCTGCCATCCCTGCCTCGGCTGCGGAGGGCTCTGGTCCCTGTGTGGACCAGGGCTGGCCTGGGCAGAGCACACAGAGATTTCAGGGACACGTGGGGGATTCGTGGCCCGCAGCTTCGGGCTGACCCCGTTGGTCCCTACTCCCTCCTGACCATGGCAAGAGCAGGCCGGGATGGCCCTGGCAGGGGCCTGTCCTCAGCTCCCCACAGATCCAGGATCTGACCGTGGCTCTGATCCTCTCTCTTTCAGCCCTTGAAGAAATGGCAAATGACATCAGCCTCACCGTTGGAAGCCTGGCAATTGAAACATTGTGCATCCTCAAGGCAGTAGAGCAGGCTCCCATCCCAATGTTCCAGAGGCTGCGGGATCAGCTGCGCAGGGCATGGCAGACACGGCCTCGTCTGTCGCGGCTTGGCTGGCTGAACAGCTGGAACTCTGTGGAGGGCTGATCCAGGAGGCTGTCTTTGCTGGGGCCACCTGAGCTAGCAGCGATTTTATTTTTCTGTATAATTGATCTTTTCTTCATTTTCTTTTCCTATACTATGTAAATATAGAATGTATTATAATAGACAGACTCCCAGGATCTTTCTTTGGCTGCCCAGAGTGTGCAGGGCATAGGGGAGGAGGGGGAAATTTTGCTTGGGCTCAGCCAGGTGCCCAGGCGTGCAATGTTGCAGGGAAAAGGGCCAGAGGCCCCTTGGCCTTTGGTGGTTCTGCTGAAGCCTTTGTGCCGCCCACAGAGCGGGTGGGCAGGGCCGGAGCTGCGGGGATCCCTGCGGGAGCGGTGCCTGGAGGTGGCCACAAGCCCTGTCCCAGGCAGGAAGCACCATCCGTGTGCTCCTGCCCGTGTGTTGCTGGCTGGATTGCTGAGGGCTCCGAGGTGCCTCTTGATGGGGCTCCTCTGGAGCTCCTGCGGGGCTGTGGCACTGCTGCCGGGCAGGTTGGCCGGGCTGGGGGAGACCCTGAGAGGCTGGGGCAGTGGGCAGCCCTGAGCTAGTGGGTGTCAGAGGCCACCAGCAGCCCCCAGGCAGCCGCCTTGTTCCCAGCACCCGGCTGCTCTGGCGCTTCCCCAGATCGTCTCCCAGGCCTGCGGCAGAAGCCCTCGATGCTGGGACACCACCCCAGCAGGAGGGTGGGGACACCCCAAGTGCCCAGGCTGAGCTGGCTGGGGACACGGAGGGCAGGGGGCGGTTGGCTGGGCTTGGCCTCTGTCTGCTGCCAATAAGGGGCAGGGGGCAGAGGCAGGGCTGGCGGCCGGCCCCGGCTCTCGCGGCTGCCCAGGCCACGGTGCTGTGACCGAGGTCCCCCTGACACAGAGCTCTGGGGCCGCAGAGCTGCTGTCAGCATGGGGAAGGCGGCCGTGTCTCACTGAGCAGGGCTGCGGAGGCGCTGCTGCCCCGGCGCCTCTGGACCCCACAGGAACAGCACCGGAGCGTGCTCAGGCACAGCAGCACCCTGAACGCCGGCACCTGCTCAATGAGGCTCCCGCACCCGCCGGGATGCCAGACGGGGGGAGACTGTGGGCGCAATTGCCCGTGCTTTGGCAAAAGGCTCCATCAGCCTTCACCACAATGGCTTTCTCTTGACTTGCCAGCCTCACAGCAACGCTTGGCTTCCATGGCCGTGCTTGAGGGCAGAGTCACCACTTTCCACAGGCGGACGTCCCAAGGCAGCGGCACTGGTGCCATGGTGAGAGAGAGACTCTGATGGGGCACGAGCCCTGCGCTGCAGCTGCCCTCCCTCTCCTCCATGCAGGCACCTTAAAGACACATGTGTCAGCTCTGAAACTAAATCCTGGACGTGCTTGCAACAAAGAACAAAGGAGGCGCCAGAGAAAAGCTGGGACTTGTATGGCTCAGTTTTGCTCTCCACTTGGGGAATCACAGAATGCCACAGCACTTTTTGTTGCAAAGTATCATAAAGATCATCCAGTTCCCACTGCCCTGCCACGGCCACAGGTGCTGTGCAGGCACAGCTGTCACTAGGATTGGAAGAACACTTTTCCATGTTTACCTTTTCTCTCCTGGATTTCAAGCTAACATGAAAAAATCGGCTGGTTACAGCTGAATTTTGTAGCTCACAGGACTTGGAAGAGCAGTCTCCATGGGATGTCCATTCAGCCTTTGATAGATCATCCCAATGGAGCTCAGCCATGTGCAGCCCAGGCACAGGCACCAGGCTGGTCCATTGCAGCATCCCAAGTCTTTGTGGCTTCCTGTGCACCCTGAGGCCCCAGAATCCATTCTTGAATTCCCAGTTAGTGCTGTGCAGGACATGAGAACATAGGAATCACCTGCTCGGCTCATTCTTGGGTTTGCTGTTCCTGCCTAAAGGAATAATCGGGAGTATATGCTGATGTAAAGCTATGCCTAAGCACCAGGGGCTTTTTCTGTAGTGTTTAAAACAAAACCCTTGTGTGACTGTTCAGAGACTCTAAAATGCAGGGTGCAAATGACAGCTTTGGTATTTAAGAATCCCAGAAATTTTGACATGTGATTTTCCTGGTCAAGGATTTGAACGCTTATGCAGAAATTACAAAAATGTTAGAAGTTGTTTTCATTGGCAGTCCCTTTTAAATGGCATCGGCACACTTGCGGGGGACAGAGTATGACGCTGGGACAGTACTTGGTGTTGCGGTGTGTTAGTTTATTAAGTCAAATGTTCTGTTATCTTGTGGTATGTTCCAGCGTCCCCCGAGTTATTACAGTTGGTTTCTCCCCTGTGTTATGCCCTCCTACCTAGCTGTCCCTCAAAGAATCCCCTCCCTACTTGCCAGACCCTTCCCTGCCTGGCAAGGCAACCTGGCCCCTTCGCCCTGGCCATCAGCCCAACCCCTACCCTTTGTTCCAGAAGGTTCCCTGTCCCTCCTGCTCAAATCCAATCCTCGGCCAGATCCTCTCTCCTCCCCTTGCTCTGATTTGTTTTAGTCCCAGAAACCAGACCCTAGAAGTTCCTCACTGGTTGCTGTATGGTGTCCACCGCCAGTTTTGAAAGATTTAAAATCCGGGGCACAGGTGTGCTCGGGGCTCTTTTTCGCTTGTGCTCCTTTGTTGCATCCCAGGTTTGGGTTCACATTATGGGTTTTTTCTTTGTTAGTTTTCCAGCTCTCTGCACCCTCGTGCATCCCCCGGGTTTTTCCCTACTCCTGTGGTTTCCGTGCCCGTCTCCCCGTTCTCGCGGTCCCACTCACCCCAAAGCCCCGTGTCCGCCCCTGCCGTGTTCCCATTGGTCGCTGTAGTACACGTCATCACCGCGATGTCTGTACCCATTGGGCGGGAGGGCTCCCCGTCCGCCCTGTCCCTTCCCTATTTGATCCCACTCCTCGGCATGCTCGAGGCCATTTGCGTCCGTGCGAAGCGGGGAGCGGATGCAGCTTTTCCACCGCAGCTCTCGCAGCCAATAAAGCATCCAGCCGCCACACGGACGGATTCGGACAAATTCCCTGCCTCTTTGTTTCTTCCCTCGTGCCGACGGCAAAGCGCGGCCAACAGCCCACCCCGGAGTGCGACAGCAAAAGCGCCCGGAGACTGCGGCGAGCCCCGGCCCCGACGAAAAGCTGAGACGCCCAAGCAGGGCATTCGGGAGATGACCGGGGCAGACAAAAGTAAAGAGCAGCCGTGAGTGGTGCCCAACGTCCAGGCCACGGCCAGCGCAAGGCTGCGGAGCAGGCAGAAAGTCACCACAGAGCACCTGGGAGCCGCGCAAAGAGAGCCCCGCTGCCGCGAAGTTGCGCCGCCGACTAGCGAGCGCCTCTGCCGAGACGAGCGAGCGCGATCCGCGCGGAAAGCCGCCGCCGCCACCGCAGGGTCACGGTCGACGACAGAAAAGTGCTCCGTGCCGGACTGAAAACGGGAACAAGTGCCCCCCCGAAGTAAGTCAGTGACGTCTCCGCCACCCACAGGAAAACACGCTGTGTTTTCCCGCGTGGGACTGGAAGCGCAACCATTCACGGCTACGGAAAGCCGAAGAACGGACGCTTCCCTGGAAAGAAGACCCTGGTAGCAGCTTTTATTTGCAAAGATTCCGGTTTGGTAAGTGACTAGCCGCGGGGGGTACCCGGCTGATACTTCACGTGGGTGGGCTTTGCCGCGTTTCCGGGGGTACGGATCACGCAGCGCGCAGCGTGTGCGGCGGGCCGCTGGGGTCTTTCGCGTTTTTTGCTTTTTTTTCTTTCGCCTTTTCTGCACCAGGGGTGAGGCTGTGGGGAGAAATAGCATGGGGACCACGCTATCTACCCAACAAAGGGAATTCCATACCCAAATTAAAGGGATTTTATCGGTAAAACATCCCTACCCCAAAAATTCAGTCAAGCAGTTTGTACGATGGCTCTGCTTTTCCTTTCCACGTGTAACCGTGGAGGATGCTCACAGAACAGAGTTCTGGGAGCAAGTAGGAGCCAGGTTAGCAGAGGGAATCGACAGGGATCCCTCTGTGAAAGACTGCTTCCCAAAGCTCCATTTGCTGATCTCGGAGGTTATAAAAGCGGGGTCCGCGCGAGAAGCGGCCAAGGAAAGGAAGGAGCCATCGGGCAAAACTGTTGTTTCCCCTGAATCCATTTCCCCATCCTCTCCTACCCCTTTTTCCCCTAAACCGGGTAGGCAGAGGGGAGCACTCCACCGCTCTGAGGCGCAGGGCAGCTCCACAGACGTGGACCGTGCTCCTGGCTCCCCCGAGCCATCCCGGCACCCCCGCCTTGGTGGAATTAGCTACTCTGCTGAGGAACTAATCCCAAACCCCTTTTCCAATCCCTTTTTCCCAGTTAGAAATCCTAGTTCTGGTGTTACCCTGCGCTGCTCTGCTCCCCTGAATCCCTTTCTTTGTCCCCCTGAGGAAGCCGCAGCCACGTGGCTAGGGCCTCTGTCTTCCCAAGATGGAGGGCGGCCACGTGGAGAGGTTTCTTCTTCCCATAATCCCTTTGTCCCCTTTGTTCCCTGTATCCCCACCTTTGACCCCACCCCCTCCTGCTTCCCTGTGGGTGTGGGCACCGCCCACTCCAGGCATCGGCTTGCCACCCCTCCCCCTGTTCCCCCTCGCGTGGGCGTTCCCTTCTTCCATGTCCTGCCTGCCGCAACATCAGCCCCACCCTCCCCCAACAGGGAGGGCTCTGTCACCTCCACCCCGCTGTCCCAGGGAGAAGATTCTCCCCGCCCTGTCCGCCCTGTCCCTCGTACCCCGCCCCCACGTCCTCCTGCTCCTCGGATACCCGGGGGGGGAGGGGGGAGTAGGGGAGAGGGGAGGGGACGGGGCCCAATCTATGAAGTCGAGCAGCAGCTCTGCACTCCAGCCTCCTTCGCCAGGGGAGGAGAAAACCCTATGTGGACACCCCTTCCCTATGAATCCATAAAAGAGGTCTGCAAAACATCACGTGATTTTGGACAAAAAAGCCCCTTTTTTAAAGGCATTTTAAAAGCGACTTTAACGTCTAGAACCGTAGTGCCAGCAGACCTTAAGTGTCTGTTTAGCTGCCTGCTTCTCCCATCAGAATACAGCCTGTGGGAGAGGAGGTGGAAGAAACTGGCAGCAGACCTGCTTCCCGAAATCCGAGAAGGGCCTTACAGCCTGGATTTCGCGGAAGAACCAATCACTTTGGACCATCTTGTGGGTGAAGGAGAATGGAGTGAAGGGCAACTTCAAGCTCGGGGAATTCCAACGGCCGTGCTGGACATGTCCAGGGGTGCAGCAGAGCGTGCGTTCCTGGGCATGCCCACCAAGGACCCGATGGTTCCCTATACAGCGATTAAACAAGGTGTTGCAGAGCCTTTTGTAGATTTCGTAGACCGGGTCCAGGCAGCAGTCGAGAGACGGGTGGAGAGACCTGAACACCGAGTCGGGCTAGTCCTAGAAGTGGTGCACATGAACGCCAACACCATGTGCAAAAGGATCATCCTGTCGCTGCCGGCCTCACCAGCGCCGAGCCTCGACCAGATCATCGAGGAGTGCACCCTGAAATCACACCTGATAGAGGACGAGGCCCCAAAGAGACCTAAAGACAAGCTGGTCGCATCTGCTGTTGCTCCTCCAAGGAACTCAGCTCCGAAGCGACTTCCATCCACACGCCGGTGCTTCCACTGCCATCAGGAGGGACATTTTCAGGATCGCTGCCCACTTCTAAGGACTATACCACCCGGGGCTGCGGGAGGAGGGAGGAGGGATGGGAACCCCACAATCCCAAAAAAAACTAGGAAAGGAACGCGCACTTGCCTCACGTGCTGATAAAAATGAAGCAAGTCGTGGTGCTGCGAGAGGAGCCGCGATACACCATCTAGTCCCATCTGTAAGCGGCTGCCTCTCAACTACTGACATCGGGGAGCCTTATCGGCTCTGACTCACCAATTCTGTCCACTTTCGTTCCCAGGACTGGCATTTCTTCATAGCAGATGCAGAGCTTCTATCACACATCTGCCGCTGTGAAACCAGGAGGAAGGAGGACCTTCCGAACTGCAGGTACCTCGTGGTCGGAGACACAAAAAGCACCCCACGCGAGATAGAGGTTCCTCCGGTAATTTCCACCCTTAATCCGAGGCTCTTCTATCTCGTGGCACGCTGCGTCCATCCCCCCCTCTTTCTGCCTAAGGGCCAGGTTATTGCACAGGCAATTCCTATTCCTCGTGCTTTGTGTAATGACCTGGAACTCTCAGTCTTTTGTGCTGGGAAGTTGGGAGAGGAAAAACCCCTCGTATGGTGTAAACTCAAGTGCGAGGGGCATTCTGCATTCAGGGGATGTTGGACACAGGGGCAGACGTGACGGTCATGCCACCACATAAGCGGCCCTCACACTGGGAGCTGCAAAGCGTGGCCACGCCAGTCTTAGGACTAGGCGGGCCCCAGCCAGCAAAGCAATCAAAAAATACTATCCAAATTAAGGGTCCGAACGGACTGCTAGCCTCAGTACATCCGTTCGTGATCCATTGTAAATTTACACTATGGGGGAGAGACGCCATGTCCCAGTGGGGAGCCAAATTGGAATTTCCGGCCCCCCCAACATTTGTAGGTGCGGCCACTGAAGAGTGCCCCACACAGAAATTAACATGGCTCACAGATAAGCCTGTCTGGGTGGAGCAGTGGCCGCTAAGTAAACAAAAACTACAGGCGCTCACAAAACTAGTGGAAGAGGAATTGGCAAAGGGACATATAGTTGAAACTAACAGCCCCTGGAACTCTCTGGTGTTTGTAATTAAAAAAACAGGGAAGGACAGGTGGCGACTCCTCCATGACCTAAGGAAAATTAATGAAGCCATAGAAAATCTGGGCTCTCTCCAACCGGGTATGCCATCTCCATCTATGCTACCCCAAAATTATAATTTAGCTGTAATTGACATTAAAGATTGCTTCTTTCAAATCCCGCTCCATCCGGATGATGCTCCCCGTTTTGCCTTCTCTGTACCCTCCATCAACAGGGAAGCCCCTATGAAGCGCTACCACTGGACAGTACTACCTCAGGGGCTAAAATGTTCCCCCACTATATGCCAGTGGTATGTCGCCAGGGTTCTGTCCCCAATGCGTGCCAAGTGGACATCCTGTATTTTCTGTCATTACATGGATGACGTGCTGATTTGTGCCCCTGACAGCGAGGTCCTACAAGCAGCTCTGGAGGACACTGTTAGGGCCTTGTCGGTGGCCGGATTCGAACTACAAAAAGAGAAGGTACAGTTACTGCCACCCTGGAAGTACCTGGGCCTAGAAATTAATAACCGAACCATTAGGCCTCAACAAATTCAGATAAGTAACAACCCCAAGACGCTGAATGACATCCAGCGCTTGTGTGGATCGCTAAATTGGATCAGGCCATGGCTGGGACTCACCACGAGAGAACTAGCCCCTCTTTTTGACTTGTTAGCAGAAAGGGAGGGGGATGAGGGTTGAGGTTCCCCAAGAGTCCTGACCCGGGAGGCCAGAGCCGCACTCGAGAAGGTCCAAACCACCATCGCGAGTAGGCAAGCCCATCGCTGTCAACCAGGGCTGCCTTTCCGCTTCATCATCTTAGGTGAGTTACCCCATTTATACGGGATAATATTCCAGTGGGACAAGGGCCAACAGGACCCCCTCTTAATAACAGAGTGGGTGTTCCTTGGCCACAGACAGTCCAAAAGTATCACCAAGCCACAAGAGCTGATGGCGCAGCTCATAATACGGGCCGGGGCTCGTCTGCAAGTACTAGCGGGTTGTGACTTCACATGTATCCACCTCCCCATCAAAACATCCACGGGGAAAATGCCCGAGGAGACCTTTGAACACCTTCTCAGACAAAATGAAAATTTGCAGTTTGCTCTAGACAGCTTCTCAGGCCAAATTCAAATTGGGCATCCTGGCCATCATCTGTTCAATACAGAATTCAAATTGTTGCCGAAAGAATTGCAAAGTAAAAAGCCACTCAAAGCACTGACAGTGTTCACAGATGGGTCAGGGAAGTCCCACAAGTCAGTAGTGACTTGGAAAGACCCAGAGACTCAGTTGTGGGAATCAGACGTTAAAGTGGTGGAAGGTTCCCCACAAGTAGCTGAGTTGGATGCTGTCGTGAGGGCTTTTAAAAAATTCGATCAACCTTTTAATCTAGTCACAGATTCGGCATATGTGGCAGGAGCAGTGTCTAGAGCTGAACATGCAATTGTAAAAGAGGTCCCAAATCAAGTCATCTTCAGGTTGCTCACAGAATTAGTACACCTGGTTTCTAACCGTGAGCATCCCTTTTATGTGGTACATGTGAGATCACACACGCATCTCCCAGGCTTTATTGCCGAAGGGAACCGCAGAGCAGATGCCTTGGCAGCCCCAGTACAGCTGGGAGGCCGGCCAAACATAGTCGAGCAGGCCAGGCTCAGCCATCAGCAGTTCCATCAAAATGCCCCAGGTCTGGTACGCCAGTTCCATCTGTGGCGTGACCAAGCCAGGGAAATTGTAGCCTCATGCCCCAACCGTCAGGAGGCAGCTCTACCAACACTGGGAGCAGGTGTGAATCCCAGAGGTCTCCGCAGTTGTGAGGTATGGCAGATGGACGTCACCAAAGTCCCCAGATTTGGGAAACTCAAGGATGTCCATGTAACCGTGGACACCTTCTCAGGAGCAGTTTTCGCCTCAGCCCACATAGGAGAAAGAGCCACAGACGTAAAAAACCACCTCATACACGCCTTTGCTACTTTAGGGGTCCCAGCCACAATAAAAACGGATAATGGTCCAGCATACACTTCCAGGGTGCTCAGTAACTTCCTGCAGGAATGGAGGGTCCAGCATAAAACCGGGATTCCTCACTCCCCCACTGGCCAGGCCATAAGAGAGAGGACTCACCAGACGCTGAAACAGGTCCTCCGGAAGCAGCGGGGAGATGTGCGAGTGCTGTCACCGCACGAGAGGCTCTGCAAGGCCTTGTTTACTATCAATTTTCTAAACTGCTCTTTTGACAGGCAAGAACTGCCAGCCCTGAGACATTTCAAACAACATCAGGAGCTCCAGCCAGAGGAGAGGCCTCCAGTATTAGTGAGGGATCCAGACTCTAAAGAAATCCAGGGTCCATTCCCACTCTTGACTTGGGGACGGGGATATGCCTGCGTATCCACGCCCTCAGGAGTCAAGTGGATCCCCAGGAGGCATGTCAAACCTTACACACCAGGACAGTCAGTGAGTCGGAGCGATACAGTGCCAGTGGATGCAACCGATGATCCCACCAACCAAGGGGTGGCATCCACTCGCAGGCGCCGCAGAAAAGGGAGAGACTCAACATCTCCCTAAAAAGCACTTTTCCCACATCTACCTCAGACCGTGTATGTCTCCAGGTCGTGTTTATAATAAAGTTGTTGTCCCAGTTCCCCTATCCCCAAACACCCAGGGAAAAAGCAGCTCCAGTACCATCCCCCCGCCCTTTCCATCTACAAAGCAGTCACAGCAGCAGAAGAAGCTAAGAGAAGAGGCCACTGTGCAAGAATCCAAACAGAAACAACTGTCTTTTTTATATTATTTAAAGCGGGGAACTGTTGCATCCCAGGTTTGGGTTCACATTATGGGTTTTTTCTTTGTTAGTTTTCCAGCTCTCTGCACCCTCGTGCATCCCCCGAGTTTTTCCCTACTCCTGTGGTTTCCGTGCCCGTCTCCCCGTTCTCGCGGTCCCACTCACCCCAAAGCCCCGTGTCCGCCCCTGCCGTGTTCCCATTGGTCGCTGTAGTACACGTCATCACCGCGATGTCTGTCTGTACCCATTGGGCGGGAGGGCTCCCCGTCCGCCCTGTCCCTTCCCTATTTGATCCCACTCCTCGGCATGCTCGAGGCCATTTGCGTCCGTGCGAAGCTGGGAGCGGCTGCAGCGTTTCCACCGCAGCTCTCGCAGCCAATAAAGCATCCAGCCGCCACACGGACGGATTTGGACGAATTCCCTGCCTCTTTGTTTCTTCCCTCGCGCCGACGTCAAAGAACGGCCAAAAGGCCACCCCGGAGCGCGACAGCAAAAGCGCCCGGAGACTGCGGCGAGCCCCGGCCCCGAAGAAAAGCTGAGACGCCCAAGCCGGGCATTCGGGAGATGACCGGGGCAGAACAAATTAAAGAGCAGCCGCGCTCCCCTTTGGCATCCCTCCCCTGCATACCTTCCTCTCGCTTCTCCCAGTAAATTTGCTGGACTTTGCACTACAGAAGAGCGTCCTCTGCCTCCTTTGCCCAGTCCTTGTCACTCCTCCACGGGTCTCTACTGCTGAGCATCTGGCTCAGAGGTCCTGGCGCAGGCAAAACCCCAGCCTGGCCAGTTGCCCACTCTCGCCACTGGCCCAGGGGCATCGCAGAGCTAGCCAGGGCTCTGGAGGACAGTGGCAATTTGGCACTTAATGGCTTCAGATCAGGGAGATACATGTTTTGCCCAGCTTCACCCAGGAGTTCAAGTTCTCCCAGGACTTTGATCAGCTGGTCACTGCAGGTAACTTTCACTAAATGCAAAAGGATGTAACAGCAGAACTTCTGGAGAATATGCCCTAGGGATAGGGAGAAAACCTTGAAAATGATCAGCAGGCTCCGGAAAACTTTAAAAAAATCAAAACCAGATGTACCCTGAGACTTTTCAGGCTTGACTCTTTGGGTCTGGAGGAAATACTTGTCTTGCATCAGCTACGACACAGACAGACATGCAGCAACTGGAGGACTGAACATCAGAGACTGGGCTAGCGTTTTTCCCAGAAGAACAGAAAGAAGATCACATTGATACATGACACTGTCTCTCTACAGTCAAATCGTCCAGGGAAATTCAGCAGCTGATGGTCTTGTGGTGCTACTGCTAACCCCTTCCATGAAAAGAAGCATTTCAGGACTGCCTAACAGCTTCTGCCTTCTCACAGACCCCAAGTGTTGCCAGCACTTGCTGCAGGTGCTCCTGCCAACAGCCCCCGATGCACGTGGGCTTTGGCTCCCTCTGGCACAGAAGCCCCCCACGGGCACAGGTCTCTGGGGCAGGAGACGGGCACCAGAGCTGCCAGGGCTCGGGGGGTGGCAGGTCTGCTTGGGCGGGGACTCTGCCACACCTGCTGGTGTCAGCGCTCCCCAGGCCCCAGGGCTCAGAGCAGCCCAGTTCGTGCCCTGGCCCACACGTTCCTTGTCCCTGTCGCACCCACGGGTTTAGGATGGCCACCAGCCGGGACGTGTCCCAAGGAGGCCGGGGCAACTTCTGTGGAAGGCCCCGTGCCCTTCCCAGCGCGGCTGCGTCGGCAGCCCTGGGGGCTCCTTCTGCTGCCCTGAGCCTGCAGAGCAGGGCAGGGTTTGCTGATGGTCTGAGTCGTTCCTAAAGATCCTGTTGGCCTGTCTGAGACGTGGAGGCCAGGGATTCCTTCCAACCTGGGCCACTTTGGGTGGGCTGGGGGCAGCCCCAGGGCAGGTGACAATGTTTCCAAGAGCCCATTGTGACACGCTGCAGCATGGTCACCGTGGAATTGGAAGGGAACTGGCTGTCCAAGGGTCCTTTGTGACACGTGGTGACATAGGAGCTGGCAGTGACAAGAGCACGCCACAGTGCTCAGAGCAGGCGACGGGACAGGACGGGACAGAGCGGCGCCGTGAGGAGCCCCCGCACAGCGCATTTGTTTGTGTCCGACCCGGAGCTTTTCTGAGGCGTTGTTCCTGCAGCTGACCTCGAGGCCAGACCACAGGACTTGGTGACCTGTAGCCTTCCAAGGCTTTGATTCTGCAGGTGCCCCTGAGGGCAGTGTGGGACTTGGTGCCCCAGAGCTTTTCTGAGGCATCTCCCACCCCTGCCTCCAGTGCGCTCGAGGCCAGACCACAATCCCTGACAGGAGTCTCCTGTCATTGTGGCAGGAGCCCTTGAGACCAGAGCGCAGGGCTTGCTATCCTGTAGCCTTCCTGAGGCTTCTCTCTGGAAGGTGCATTCCAGGCACAGCTGCAGGACCTGCTGCTAACTTGGAGATTTTCCAAGCCATCTCTCCTGCAAGTACCCACAAATCCAGTCACTGACATGGAGCAGAGACCCCCAAGAGTGCCCAAGCTGGACTGGGTGGAGGAGGAGGAAGAAGGCCCCGGAGCTGCCCCAGCACAGGAGACTGGAAAGGTGGTGTTGATCCATCCACCACAAGAGGGTGAGTGGCAGAGCTGGGCCACAGGGCTGGTGCCTGCGGCCAGCTTGGCCCCATCCCATCCCATCCCATCCCATCCCATCCCATCCCATCCCATCCCATCCCATCCCATCCCCTCTCATCCCATCCCATCCCATCCCATCCCATCCCATCCCATCCCATCCCATCCCATCCCATCCCATCCCCTTGGGGACATGCCCATGGACAGGACGGAAGAGGGGCTGTGCCCCATCCCCCTGGGGCATCCCAGGGCTGTCCCTGCGTGGGGAGCACAGGGCTGGCCCGCGGCCCCTCAGCTCTGGCTGTGCTCGATCTTTGCCAGGTGCAGCCCTGGACCGCTCACAAGAGCAGGAACCTGCCCGTGGCCGCTTCCGCAGAGCAGCGCAGGTACCTGCAGCCATCCCCACCTGGGCTGGGCCTGCTGTCACTGCTCAGCCCAGCACCGTGTGTGGAGCACTCCATGAAACATCCCTGGCTTTTGCCCTTCTCCAACAGCTCGTTTGGGACTTCATCAGGAGCATTCGGCAGGAAGAGACCAGTGCCATGGGTGCTGGGCTCAGAGCATACCCGCCCATCTTCCAAACCAAGACCAGTGCTGCCCTGCTGTATATGCTTGTAGAGGAAGGTTTTTACAATGCAAAGCAAGTAAGCAGCCTGTGGCCAGGGTTTGATCATCCCAGGAATTGCTTGGCCTCCCAAGCCACACCTGCTGGTCCCTGTGAGCCTTTGAGGCCATCGCAGTGCGGTGGGAAGGGAAGCACTTCTCTGGGGACACTGGGAACATCGCTCCCTCTGGCAGCTTTCCACATCACCCCGTGCCTTCTCCAGGTGCCCGCCATGGTGAGATACATCCACCAGTGGCTCATGGCCAATGATTCTGCTGAGCCCAGGCTGAACAGGACTCTGCTGCATCTCACCGAAGCACAGCCAAATGACGCAGTAATGACACTGCTGCGTGTGGCCCCGTCCTGTGACAGGTATGGGGCCCACCTGCCCAGAGGGCTCAAGGCTCCCCAGCCCATCGCCCTGTACAGCTTATCCCAGGTGTCTGACCAACAGAGGGTTCCAGGGCCCTCTGGCTGCTCCCTTTCCCAGCCCTGGCATGTCAGCCCCGAGCCTGCTGCCATGCTCCCTCGCTGCTCCTCAGGGGCCTGTCCCCACAGGGCTGGGCTGCCTGGGTGCTGCTGGTGAGGGGCAGTGGGCAGAGGCAGAGCTGGCGGTCAGCCCGGGCCCCTAGAGATACCCAGGCCACGGTGCTGTGCCTGAGACCCCCTGAGACAGAGCTCTAACCCCGCAGAGCTGCCATGGCCATGTGGAAGACCATCATGTCCTCGCCCAGGACCGCGAAGCTGGCGCAGCGGATTCTCCTGGATGTGTTGGCGAGCTGGCCGGAGCACAGCTCGTGCACCTCCGATGGGGACAAAACGGGTGTCTTTGCCCTAGCTGTGAGTTTTGGCCAGTGGCCTTTGCTGGCCCCAAAGCCGCCTCTCCTGCAGCTCTCCTTCCTCCTTCCCCCACTGCATCTCCCTGCCTCAGGTGCTGGCCTGAAACCTGGCCTAGGGGCAGCTGCAGGGCCACCGGTCCCGCTGCTGCCCCTGTGTTTCTCTGGGCCTCTCCCTGCCACGCTCGGGCCCTGCCACACGGACACCTCGGCACTGAGCGCGGTCTCAGGGGGCTTTGTCCTCTGCAGGCAACTGTGGTGATGTGGAAGATCCTCCAGGAGCCCTGTGTCTCACACATCGTGAAGGTGCACTCCTCCCGTCTACTTGTGCATCTGCTCTTCCAAGTGTTCTTCAGCACAGAAGAGACGCCAGAGGAGGTTGATACCTTCTGGAAGGGATGCCAGGAGCAACACGGCCTTGCCACCAGCCCCAACAGGTGCTCCATTCCAGTCCTCCTGTCCCTGCCCCATCAACAGGGCAGGAGCCACTGCTCCCAGTGTGACCTGGGCGTTGCTCTGCACACAGGTTTGCCGTGCGGACCCTGAAGTCCCTGCTGTGCCTAGAGCAGTACAAGGATGTGGTGATGGCAATGGAACGCAGGTGTGGCTGGGACACGCTGCTCTGTGCTGACACCCAGCACTATGCCGTGGGTCTGCTGGCCAGGTGAGACCCCCTTCTCCCCGCTGCCTCTGACATTTGTGCTCTGCGCCTGGGGTGCCCCACACAGTCCCCGTGGTCGTGGGCCAGAGGGCCTTGTCACTGAGGGATGGCCAAGCAGCCTGGAAAAAGCAGGGAAATGGGGGTGCCCACAAAGAGCCAAATCTCAAATGGCCCAGGTCCCCTTGCTGTATGCTGGGGAAAGACCAGACCACTGTGAGTCAATCCTGGGAGAGGTTTGCTCCCCTGGCTCACAATCTTATGGACTTTTACTCCTGACAGGGAGATGTCCTGCATCTCCATACGCTCGTGTTCCCGGATCTTCCGCTATCTGCTCCAGCTGCTCAGCACACAGGAGCCACGCTGGGGTCTGCCCGCCCTGGCGTTCCTTGTGGAGGTGAGCCTGTTGGCCAGCGCTGCCTCGCTGAGCTGCCTCCCAGCTCTCTGCCCTCTCGTAGCCACAGCTGCCAGGACGGTGCCCACGCCCTGTGCTGCTGCCTGGGCCCAGCCCTGTGCGGTTCTGGGCTCCTGCCGGCCGGGTCCCCTGTCACTGCCCTGTGCCTTTCAGGTCCTCAAGCACCTGGACTTGAGTGAACGCGAGGCTGACCGAGTCCTGCAAATCTTCTCAAGGCACCTGCGCAGCGAGTGCAGGGAGAGGCGTCGCCTGGCACTCAAGGGCCTTCTCAAGCTCACTGACAATCCCTCGACGGTGAGAAGGGGGCAGTGGCTGAAGCCGTGCAGGCAGCATGGGGCTGGGGAACACCGTCGCTTGGGCTTGGCTGTAGTTTGGGCGCTGGGGCAGCTGCTCCCAGCTCTCCTGCCTCCCACTTCAGCTGCCCGAGTGCTTCGGGACAGGCCTTTGGCCTCTAGGCCCTCTGGCAGCAGGGTGGCCGTTCACAAACTTGTGTTCTACACAGACCAAAAAAATGTGGAGCCTGACTGAAAGTCTTGTGGAGCTCCTGCGGGATGCAGATGGAGAGATTGTTAAGATAATAGTCATGGTACTCAGCTTTATAATCTTGGACAGCGACAGATGGATAGGCAGCCCCATCGCCCTGCAGCTGGCTGAGGCACTTGTGCTACTCTTTGACCTCGTAAGGCTCTGTGCCCCCAGCCACGGCCACTGGGTACTGCCCAGACACTTGGTGCCCTGTGGATTTGCAGGCACACGCCCAGCTGAGCCCCGTCGCAGCCCATGCTGAGGTCTTCTTTTTGTCTCTTAATACAGGACAATAGCCAGGTACAGCTGCTCTCCATTTGTCTCTTCAGAACATTGCTGACTCTTCCACTGGGAAGGGAAAGCAAGGCCCTGAAGTTACAAGCGCGCCACAGCCTGCTGCCACTCTTCTTCCACTGCCATGATGAGAATCGGCGCGTGGCAGAGGTGAGGACTTCGTGGGCTGCTGCTGTCCCCCGGGCAGGGGGCTCGGCTGTCTCCTGCCATGGCGGGCTGCAGCCTCCTCCAGGCCTCGGCACAGGCACGTGGGTCCTGTGCCCTGGGCTGTGGGGCCATCCCCGTATCTCTGCTGCTCTCCAGGCTTCTCGGGAAACGCTGTTTTGTGTGCCCGAGTTCCTGAAGATAAGAGATCTGGCGAGACTGGTGAAGAAGGAGAAACTCTGGATTTTCGCCTACTGCCTAGTAAGGACGGCCTGGAAGCCCCAGGCTCAGCCGGGAGAAGCCCCCTGAGCGCGGTGCTGGGTGTGTGGGCTGGCAGCTGTGCCCCTGCCCGGTGCTGCACCCAGAGGCCGCGCAGGCTGGTCTCCAGGCTCCCGTGGCCCCAGCCCGGTGCCGATGGAGCCCCGGCCCGGCGGGGCTGTGGGGTGGCCCCGCGGCTCCCCGGGCAGCAGCCGGCCCTCTGCCCCCTCCAGAGCCCGGTGCCAGCGGCTGCTGGCCGGGCCTCAGGGCTGTGCGGGCAGGGGAGGCCGGGGCAGGGCACAGGGAGCACCCGGCCCAGGGGCCGAGCCCACGCCAACCCTTCCCTCCTGCCGCTCTCTGCAGCTGGAAGAGGACAGGAGCCGAGCGGCCGAGATCCTGCGCCGGGCACTGCCCTACCTGGACAGCCCACAGGAGCCCCTGCGAGAGGCGGCCGTCAGGTTCATGGGTGAGCCACGAGCCCGGGCTCCCTCCCCGCCCCGCCGCAGCTCGGCCCCAGCCCCGGCTGCTGCCCTGGCAGCGCCATCCGGGCCCGGCGCCATGGAGCCCCGCCTGGCAGTCGGCGCTGCTGCCGCCCTCCGGCAGCCGTGCCCTGGGGCGGCAGCGTGCGGCAAGGGCCCGGGCTGAGCCCTGCCGGGCCACCAGGGCGTGTGGCCACAGGGCTGGCAGCGCCGCTGGCAGGGAGCTGTGCCGCTGGGGCCGTGACAGCCTCTGTGTTCACAGGGATCGCCGGGCGGAGCTTGAGGGGGCAGCAGGCCGAGCTCCAGCTGGTCTACAATGGTGAGTGAGGGCAGCGGACTGACAGCGGGGGCTGGCGGGACGAGCTGCCATCCCTGCCCCGGCTGCGGAGGGCTCTGGTCCCTGTGTGGACCAGGGCTGGCCTGGGCAGAGCACACAGAGATTTCAGGGACACGTGGGGGATTCGTGGCCCGCAGCTTCGGGCTGACCCCGTTGGTCCCTACTCCCTCCTGACCATGGCAAGAGCAGGCCGGGATGGCCCTGGCAGGGGCCTGTCCTCAGCTCCCCACAGATCCAGGATCTGACCGTGGCTCTGATCCTCTCTCTTTCAGCCCTTGAAGAAATGGCAAATGACATCAGCCTCACCGTTGGAAGCCTGGCAATTGAAACATTGTGCATCCTCAAGGCAGTAGAGCAGGCTCCCATCCCAATGTTCCAGAGGCTGCGGGATCAGCTGCGCAGGGCATGGCAGACACGGCCTCGTCTGTCGCGGCTTGGCTGGCTGAACAGCTGGAACTCTGTGGAGGGCTGATCCAGGAGGCTGTCTTTGCTGGGGCCACCTGAGCTAGCAGCGATTTTATTTTTCTGTATAATTGATCTTTTCTTCATTTTCTTTTCCTATACTATGTAAATATAGAATGTATTATAATAGACAGACTCCCAGGATCTTTCTTTGGCTGCCCAGAGTCTGCAGGGCATAGGGGAGGAGGGGGAAATTTTGCTTGGGCTCAGCCAGGTGCCCAGGCGTGCAATGTTGCAGGGAAAAGGGCCAGAGGCCCCTTGACCTTTAGTGGTTCTGCTGAAGCCTTTGTGCCGCCCACAGAGCGGGTGGGCAGGGCCGGAGCTGCGGGGATCCCTGCGGGAGCGGTGCCTGGAGATGGCCACAAGCCCTGTCCCAGGCAGGAAGCACCATCCGTGTGCTCCTGCCCGTGTGTTGCTGGCTGGATTGCTGAGGGCTCCGAGGTGCCTCTTGATGGGGCTCCTCTGGAGCTCCTGCGGGGCTGTGGCACTGCTGCCGGGCAGGTTGGCCGGGCTGGGGGAGACCCTGAGAGGCTGGGGCAGTGGGCAGCCCTGAGCAAGTGGGTGTCAGAGGCCACCAGCAGCCCCCAGGCAGCCGCCTTGTTCCCAGCACCCGGCTGCTCTGGCGCTTCCCCAGATCGTCTCCCAGGCCTGCGGCAGAAGCCCTCGATGCTGGGACACCACCCCGGAAGGAGGGTGGGGACACCCCAAGGTGCCCAGGCTGGGCTGGCTGGGGACACGGAGGGCAGGGGGCGGTTGGCTGGGCTTGGCCTCTGGCTGCTGCCAATAAGGGGCAGGGGGCAGAGGCAGGGCTGGCGGCCGGCCCCGGCTCTCGCGGCTGCCCAGGCCACGGTGCTGTGACCGAGGCCCTCCTGACACAGAGCTCTGGGGCCGCAGAGCTGCTGTCACCATGGGGAAGGCGGCCGTGTCTCACTGAGCAGGGCTGCGGAGGCGCTGCTGCCCCGGCGCCTCTGGACCCCACAGGAACAGCACCGGAGCGTGCTCAGGCACAGCAGCACCCTGAACGCCGGCACCTGCTCAATGAGGCTCCCGCACCCGCCGGGATGCCAGACGGGGGGAGACTGTGGGCGCAATTGCCCGTGCTTTGGCAAAAGGCTCCATCAGCCTTCACCACAATGGCTTTCTCTTGACTTGCCAGCCTCACAGCAACGCTTGGCTTCCATGGCCGTGCTTGAGGGCAGAGTCACCACTTTCCACAGGCGGACGTCCCAAGGCAGCGGCACTGGTGCCATGGTGAGAGAGAGACTCTGATGGGGCACGAGCCCTGCGCTGCAGCTGCCCTCCCTCTCCTCCATGCAGGCACCTTAAAGACACATGTGTCAGCTCTGAAACTAAATCCTGGACGTGCTTGCAACAAAGAACAAAGGAGGCGCCAGAGAAAAGCTGGGACTTGTATGGCTCAGTTTTGCTCTCCACTTGGGGAATCACAGAATGCCACAGCACTTTTTGTTGCAAAGTATCATAAAGATCATCCAGTTCCCACCGCCCTGCCACGGCCACAGGTGCTGTGCAGGCACAGCTGTCACTAGGATTGGAAGAACACTTTTCCATGTTTACCTTTTACCTTTTCTCTCCTGGATTTCAAGCTAACATGAAAAAATCGGCTGGTTACAGCTGAATTTTGTAGCTCACAGGACTTGGAAGAGCAGTCTCCATGGGATGTCCATTCAGCCTTTGATAGATCATCCCAATGGAGCTCAGCCATGTGCAGCCCAGGCACAGGCACCAGGCTGGTCCATTGCAGCATCCCAAGTCTTTGTGGCTTCCTGTGCACCCTGAGGCCCCAGAATCCATTCTTGAATTCCCAGTTAGTGCTGTGCAGGACATGAGAACATAGGAATCACCTGCTCGGCTCATTCTTGGGTTTGCTGTTCCTGCCTAAAGGAATAATCGGGAGTATATGCTGATGTAAAGCTATGCCTAAGCACCAGGGGCTTTTTCTGTAGTGTTTAAAACAAAACCCTTGTGTGACTGTTCAGAGACTCTAAAATGCAGGGTGCAAATGACAGCTTTGGTATTTAAGAATCCCAGAAATTTGACATGTGATTTTCCTGGTCAAGGATTTGAACGCTTATGCAGAAATTACAAAAATGTTAGAAGTTGTTTTCATTGGCAGTCCCTTTTAAATGGCATCAGCACACTTACGGGGGACAGAGTATGACGCTGGCACAGTACTTGGTGTTGCGGTGTGTTAGTTTATTAAGTCAAATGTTCTGTTATCTTGTGGAATGTTCCAGTGTCCCCCGAGTTATTACAGTTGGTTTCTCCCCTGTGTTATGCCCTCCTACCTAGCTGTCCCTCAAAGAATCCCCTCCCTACTTGCCAGACCCTTCCCTGCCTGGCAAGGCAACCTGGCCCCTTCGCCCTGTCCGTCAGCCCAACCCCTACCCTTTGTTCCAGAAGGTTCCCTGTCCCTCCTGCTCAAATCCAATCCTCGGCCAGATCCTCTCTCCTCCCCTTGCTCTGATTTGTTTTAGTCCCAGAAACCAGACCCTAGAAGTTCCTCACTGGTTGCTGTATGGTGTCCACCGCCAGTTTTGAAAGATTTAAAATCCGGGGCACAGGTGTGCTCGGGGCTCTTTTTCGCTTGTGCTCCCCTTTGTCATCCCTCCCCTGCATACCTTCCTCTCGCTTCTCCCAGTAAATTTGCTGGACTTTGCACTACAGAAGAGCGTCCTCTGCCTCCTTTGCCCAGTCCTTGTCACTCCTCCACGGGTCTCTACTGCTGAGCATCTGGCTCAGAGGTCCTGGCGCAGGCAAAACCCCAGCCTGGCCAGTTGCCCACTCTCGCCACTGGCCCAGGGGCATCGCAGAGCTAGCCAGGGCTCTGGAGGACAGTGGCAATTTGGCACTTAATGGCTTCAGATCAGGGAGATACATGTTTTGCCCAGCTTCACCCAGGAGTTCAAGTTCTCCCAGGACTTTGATCAGCTGGTCACTGCAGGTAACTTTCACTAAATGCAAAAGGATGTAACAGCAGAACTTCTGGAGAATATGCCCTAGGGATAGGGAGAAAACCTTGAAAATGATCAGCAGGCTCCGGAAAACTTTAAAAAAAATCAAAACCAGATGTACCCTGTGACTTTTCAGGCTTGACTCTTTGGGTCTGGAGGAAATATTTGTCTTGCATCAGCTACGACACAGACAGACATGCAGCAACTGGAGGACTGAACATCAGAGACTGGGCTAGTGTTTTTCCCAGAAGAACAGAAAGAAGATCACATTGATACATGACACTGTCTCTCTACAGTCAAATCGTCCAGGGAAATTCAGCAGCTGATGGTCATGTGGTGCTACTGCTAATCCCTTCCATGAAAAGAAGCATTTCCGGACTGCCTAACAGCTTCTGCCTTCTCACAGACCCCAAGTGTTGCCAGCACTTGCTGCAGGTGCTCCTGCCAACAGCCCCTGATGCACGTGGGCTTTGGCTCCCTCTGGCACAGAAGCCCCCCACGGGCAATGGTCTCTGGGGCAGGAGACGGGCACCAGAGCTGCCAGGGCTCGGGGGGTGGCAGGTCTGCTTGGGCGGGGACTCTGCCACACCTGCTGGTGTCAGCGCTCCCCAGGCCCCAGGGCTCAGAACAGCCCAGTTCGTGCCCTGGCCCACACGTTCCTTGTCCCTGTCACACCCACGGGTTTAGGATGGCCACCAGCCGGGACGTGTCCCAAGGAGGCCGGGGCAGCTTCCGTGGAAGGCCCCGTGCCCTTCCCAGCGCAGCTGCGTGGCTCCTTCTGCTGCCCTGAGCCTGCAGAGCAGGGCAGGGTTTGCTGATGGTCTGAGCCGTTCCTAAAGATCCTGTTGGGCTGTCTGAGACGTGGAGGCCAGGGATTCCTTCCAACCTGGGCCACTTTGGGTGGGCTGGGGGCGGCCCCAGGGCAGGTGACAGTGTTTCCAAGGGCCCATTGTGACACGCTGCAGCATGGTCACCGTGGAATTGGAAGGGAACTGGCTGTCCAAGGGTCCTTTGTGACACGTGGTGACATAGGAGCTGGCAGTGACAAGAGCACGCCACAGTGCTCAGAGCAGGCGACGGGACAGGACGGGACAGAGCGGCGCCGTGAGGAGCCCCCGCACAGCGCACTTGTTTGTGTCCTACCCAGAGCTTTTCTGAGGCGTTGTTCCTGCAGCTGACCTCGAGGCCAGACCACAGGACTTGGTGACCTGTAGCCTTCCAAGGCTTCGATTCTGCAGGTGCCCCTGAGGGCAGTGTGGCACTTGGTGCCCCAGAGCTTTTCTGAGGCATCTCCCACCCCTGCCTCCAGTGCGCTCGAGGCCAGACCACAATCCCTGACAGGAGTCTCCTGTCATTGTGGCAGGAGCCCTTGAGACCAGAGCGCAGGGCTTGCTGTCCTGTAGCCTTCCTGAGGCTTCTCTCAGGAAGGTGCATTCCAGGCACAGCTGCAGGACCTGCTGCTAACTTGGAGATTTTCCAAGCCATCTCTCCTGCAAGTACCCACAAAACTAGTCACTGACATGGAGCAGAGACCCCCAAGAGTGCCCAAGGTGGCCTGGGTGGAGGAGGAGGAAGATGAGACCAGTGCCACCCTGCTGGATTTGCTTTTGGAGAGGGGTGTTTCCAGACCAGAGCAAGTAAGCAGCCTGTGGCCATGTTTCAATTCCCTCATGAGTCACATGGCTTCCCCAGCCACACCTGCTGGTCCCTGTGAGCCTTTGAGGCCATCGCAGTGCGGTGGGAAGGGAAGCACTTCTCTGGGGACACTGGGAACATCGCTCCCTCTGGCAGCTTTCCACATCGCCCCGTGCCTTCTCCAGGTGCCCGCTATGGTGAGATACATCCACCAGTGGCTCATGGCCAATGATTCTGCTGAGCACAGGCTGAACAGGACTCTGCTGCATCTCACCGAAGCACAGCCAAATGACGCAGTAATGACACTGCTGCGTGTGGCCCCGTCCTGTGACAGGTATGGGGCCCACCTGCCCAGAGGGCTCAAGGCTCCCCAGCCCATCGCCCTGTACAGCTTATCCCAGGTGTCTGACCAACAGAGAGTTCCAGGGCCCTCTGGCTGCTCCCTTTCCCAGCCCTGGCATGCCAGCCCCGAGCCTGCTGCCATGCTCCCTCGCTGCTCCTCAGGGGCCTGTCCCCACAGGGCTGGGCTGCCTGGGTGCTGCTGGTGAGGGGCAGTGGGCAGAGGCAGAGCTGGCGGTCAGCCCGGGCCCCTAGAGATACCCAGGCCACGGTGCTGTGCCTGAGACCCCCTGAGACAGAGCTCTAACCCCGCAGAGCTGCCATGGCCATGTGGAAGACCATCATGTCCTCGCCCAGGACGGCGAAGCTGGCGCAGCGGATTCTCCTGGATGTGCTGGGGAGCTGGCCGAAGCACAGCACGTGCACCTCCGATGGGGACAAAACGGGTGTCTTTGCCCTAGCTGTGAGTTTTGGCCAGTGGCCTTTGCTGGCCCCAAAGCCGCCTCTCCTGCAGCTCTCCTTCCTCCTTCCCCCACTGCATCTCCCTGCCTCAGGTGCTGGCGGGAAACCTGGCCTAGGGGCAGCTGCAGGGCCACCGGTCCCGCTGCTGCCCCTGTGTTTCTCTGGGCCTCTCCCTGCCACGCTCGGGCCCTGCCACACGGACACCTCGGCACTGAGCGCGGTCTCGGGGGGCTTTGTCCTTTGCAGGCAACTGTGGTGATGTGGAAGATCCTCCAGGAGCCCTGTGTCCCACACATCGTGAAGGTGCACTCCTCCCGTGTACTTGTGCATCTGCTCTTCCAAGTGTTCTTCAGCACAGAAGAGACGCCAGAGGAGGTTGATACCTTCTGGAAGGGATGCCAGGAGCAACACGGCCTTGCCACCAGCCCCAACAGGTGCTCCATTCCAGTCCTCCTGTCCCTGCCCCATCAACAGGGCAGGAGCCACTGCTCCCAGTGTGACCTGGGCGTTGCTCTGCACACAGGTTTGCCGTGCGGACCCTGAAGTCCCTGCTGTGCCTAGAGCAGTACAAGGATGTGGTGATGGCAATGGAACGCAGGTGTGGCTGGGACACGCTGCTCTGTGCTGACACCCAGCACTATGCCGTGGGTCTGCTGGCCAGGTGAGACCCCCTTCTCCCCGCTGCCTCTGACATTTGTGCTCTGCGCCTGGGGTGCCCCACACAGTCCCCGTGGTCGTGGGCCAGAGGGCCTTGTCACTGAGGGATGGCCAAGCAGCCTGGAAAAAGCAGGGAAATGGGGGTGCCCACAAAGAGCCAAATCTCAAATGGCCCAGGTCCCCTTGCTGTATGCTGGGGAAAGACCAGACCACTGTGAGTCAATCCTGGGAGAGGTTTGCTCCCCTGGCTCACAATCTTATGGACTTTTACTCCTGACAGGGAGATGTCCTGCATCTCCATACGCTCGTGTTCCCGGATCTTCCGCTATCTGCTCCAGCTGCTCAGCACACAGGAGCCACGCTGGGATCTGCCCGCCCTGGCATTCCTTGTGGAGGTGAGCCTGTTGGCCAGCGCTGCCTCGCTGAGCTGCCTCCCAGCTCTCTGCCCTCTCGTAGCCACAGCTGCCAGGACGGTGCCCACGCCCTGTGCTGCTGCCTGGGCCCAGCCCTGTGCGGTTCTGGGCTCCTGCCGGCCGGGTCCCCTGTCACTGCCCTGTGCCTTTCAGGTCCTCAAGCACCTGGACTTGAGTGAACGCGAGGCTGACAGAGTCCTGCAAATCTTCTCAAGGCACCTGCGCAGCGAGTGCAGGGAGAGGCGTCGCCTGGCACTCAAGGGCCTTCTCAAGCTCACTGACAATCCCTCGACGGTGAGAAGGGGGCAGTGGCTGAAGCCGTGCAGGCAGCATGGGGCTGGGGAACACCGTCGCTTGGGCTTGGCTGTAGTTTGGGCGCTGGGGCAGCTGCTCCCAGCTCTCCTGCCTCCCACTTCAGCTGCCCGAGTGCTTCGGGACAGGCCTTTGGCCTCTAGGCCCTCTGGCAGCAGGGTGGCCGTTCACAAACTTGTGTTCTACACAGACCAAAAAAATGTGGAGCCTGACTGAAAGTCTTGTGGAGCTCCTGCGGGATGCAGATGGAGAGATTGTTAAGATAATAGTCATGGTACTCAGCTTTATAATCTTGGACAGCGACAGATGGATAGGCAGCCCCATCGCCCTGCAGCTGGCTGAGGCACTTGTGCTACTCTTTGACCTCGTAAGGCTCTGTGCCCCCAGCCACGGCCACTGGGTACTGCCCAGACACTTGGTGCCCTGTGGATTTGCAGGCACGCGCCCAGCTGAGCCCCCTCGCAGCCCATGCTGAGGTCTTCTTTTTGTCTCTTAATACAGGACAATAGCCAGGTACAGCTGCTCTCCATTTGTCTCTTCAGAACATTGCTGACTCTTCCACTGGGAAGGGAAAGCAAGGCCCTGAAGTTACAAGCGCGCCACAGCCTGCTGCCACTCTTCTTCCACTGCCATGATGAGAATCGGCGCGTGGCAGAGGTGAGGACTTCGTGGGCTGCTGCTGTCCCCCGGGCAGGGGGCTCGGCTGTCTCCTGCCATGGCGGGCTGCAGCCTCCTCCAGGCCTCGGCACAGGCACGTGGGTCCTGTGCCCTGGGCTGTGGGGCCATCCCCGTATCTCTGCTGCTCTCCAGGCTTCTCGGGAAACGCTGCTTTGTGTGCCCGAGTTCCTGAAGATAAGAGATCTGGCGAGACTGGTGAAGAAGGAGAAACTCTGGATTTTCGCCTACTGCCTAGTAAGGACGGCCTGGAAGCCCCAGGCTCAGCCTGGAGAAGCCCCCTGAGCGCGGTGCTGGGTGTGTGGGCTGGCAGCTGTGCCCCTGCCCGGTGCTGCACCCAGAGGCCGCGCAGGCTGGTCTCCAGGCTCCCGTGGCCCCAGCCCGGTGCCGATGGAGCCCCGGCCCGGCGGGGCTGTGGGGCGGCCCCGCGGCTCCCCGGGCAGCAGCCGGCCCTCTGCCCCCTCCAGAGCCCGGTGCCAGCGGCTGCTGGCCGGGCCTCAGGGCTGTGCGGGCAGGGGAGGCCGGGGCAGGGCACAGGGAGCACCCGGCCCAGGGGCCGAGCCCACGCCAACCCTTCCCTCCTGCCGCTCTCTGCAGCTGGAAGAGGACAGGAGCCGAGCGGCCGAGATCCTGCGCCGGGCACTGCCCTACCTGGACAGCCCACAGGAGCCCCTGCGAGAGGCGGCCGTCAGGTTCATGGGTGAGCCACGAGCCCGGGCTCCCTCCCCGCCCCGCCGCAGCTCGGCCCCAGCCCCGGCTGCTGCCCTGGCAGCGCCATCCGGGCCCGGCGCCATGGAGCCCCGCCTGGCAGTCGGCGCTGCTGCCGCCCTCCGGCAGCCGTGCCCTGGGGCGGCAGCGTGCGGCAAGGGCCCGGGCTGAGCCCTGCCGGGCCACCAGGGCGTGTGGCCACAGGGCTGGCAGCGCCGCTGGCAGGGAGCTGTGCCGCTGGGGCCGTGACAGCCTCTGTGTTCACAGGGATCGCCGGGCGGAGCTTGAGGGGGCAGCAGGCCGAGCTCCAGCTGGTCTACAATGGTGAGTGAGGGCAGCGGACTGACAGCGGGGGCTGGCGGGACGAGCTGCCATCCCTGCCCCGGCTGCGGAGGGCTCTGGTCCCTGTGTGGACCAGGGCTGGCCTGGGCAGAGCACACAGAGATTTCAGGGACACGTGGGGGATTCGTGGCCCGCAGCTTCGGGCTGACCCCGTTGGTCCCTACTCCCTCCTGACCATGGCAAGAGCAGGCCGGGATGGCCCTGGCAGGGGCCTGTCCTCAGCTCCCCACAGATCCAGGATCTGACCGTGGCTCTGATCCTCTCTCTTTCAGCCCTTGAAGAAATGGCAAATGACATCAGCCTCACCGTTGGAAGCCTGGCAATTGAAACATTGTGCATCCTCAAGGCAGTAGAGCAGGCTCCCATCCCAATGTTCCAGAGGCTGCGGGATCAGCTGCGCAGGGCATGGCAGACACGGCCTCGTCTGTCGCGGCTTGGCTGGCTGAACAGCTGGAACTCTGTGGAGGGCTGATCCAGGAGGCTGTCTTTGCTGGGGCCACCTGAGCTAGCAGCGATTTTATTTTTCTGTATAATTGATCTTTTCTTCATTTTCTTTTCCTATACTATGTAAATATAGAATGTATTATAATAGACAGACTCCCAGGATCTTTCTTTGGCTGCCCAGAGTGTGCAGGGCATAGGGGAGGAGGGGGAAATTTTGCTTGGGCTCAGCCAGGTGCCCAGGCGTGCAATGTTGCAGGGAAAAGGGCCAGAGGCCCCTTGACCTTTAGTGGTTCTGCTGAAGCCTTTGTGCCGCCCACAGAGCGGGTGGGCAGGGCCGGAGCTGCGGGGATCCCTGCGGGAGCGGTGCCTGGAGATGGCCACAAGCCCTGTCCCAGGCAGGAAGCACCATCCGTGTGCTCCTGCCCGTGTGTTGCTGGCTGGATTGCTGAGGGCTCCGAGGTGCCTCTTGATGGGGCTCCTCTGGAGCTCCTGCGGGGCTGTGGCACTGCTGCCGGGCAGGTTGGCCGGGCTGGGGGAGACCCTGAGAGGCTGGGGCAGTGGGCAGCCCTGAGCAAGTGGGTGTCAGAGGCCACCAGCAGCCCCCAGGCAGCCGCCTTGTTCCCAGCACCCGGCTGCTCTGGCGCTTCCCCAGATCGTCTCCCAGGCCTGCGGCAGAAGCCCTCGATGCTGGGACACCACCCCGGAAGGAGGGTGGGGACACCCCAAGGTGCCCAGGCTGGGCTGGCTGGGGACACGGAGGGCAGGGGGCGGTTGGCTGGGCTTGGCCTCTGGCTGCTGCCAATAAGGGGCAGGGGGCAGAGGCAGGGCTGGCGGCCGGCCCCGGCTCTCGCGGCTGCCCAGGCCACGGTGCTGTGACCGAGGCCCCCCTGACACAGAGCTCTGGGGCCGCAGAGCTGCTGTCACCATGGGGAAGGCGGCCGTGTCTCCTTGAGCAGGGCTGCGGAGGCGCTGCTGCCCCGGCGCCTCTGGACCCCACAGGAACAGCACCGGAGCGTGCTCAGGCACAGCAGCACCCTGAACGCCGGCACCTGCTCAATGAGGCTCCCGCACCCGCCGGGATGCCAGACGGGGGGAGACTGTGGGCGCAATTGCCCGTGCTTTGGCAAAAGGCTCCATCAGCCTTCACCACAATGGCTTTCTCTTGACTTGCCAGCCTCACAGCAACGCTTGGCTTCCATGGCCGTGCTTGAGGGCAGAGTCACCACTTTCCACAGGCGGACGTCCCAAGGCAGCGGCACTGGTGCCATGGTGAGAGAGAGACTCTGATGGGGCACGAGCCCTGCGCTGCAGCTGCCCTCCCTCTCCTCCATGCAGGCACCTTAAAGACACATGTGTCAGCTCTGAAACTAAATCCTGGACGTGCTTGCAACAAAGAACAAAGGAGGCGCCAGAGAAAAGCTGGGACTTGTATGGCTCAGTTTTGCTCTCCACTTGGGGAATCACAGAATGCCACAGCACTTTTTGTTGCAAAGTATCATAAAGATCATCCAGTTCCCACCGCCCTGCCACGGCCACAGGTGCTGTGCAGGCACAGCTGTCACTAGGATTGGAAGAACACTTTTCCATGTTTACCTTTTACCTTTTCTCTCCTGGATTTCAAGCTAACATGAAAAAATCGGCTGGTTACAGCTGAATTTTGTAGCTCACAGGACTTGGAAGGGCAGTCTCCATGGGATGTCCATTCAGCCTTTGATAGATCATCCCAATGGAGCTCAGCCATGTGCAGCCCAGGCACAGGCACCAGGCTGGTCCATTGCAGCATCCCAAGTCTTTGTGGCTTCCTGTGCACCCTGAGGCCCCAGAATCCATTCTTGAATTCCCAGTTAGTGCTGTGCAGGACATGAGAACATAGGAATCACCTGCTCGGCTCATTCTTGGGTTTGCTGTTCCTGCCTAAAGGAATAATCGGGAGTATATGCTGATGTAAAGCTATGCCTAAGCACCAGGGGCTTTTTCTGTAGTGTTTAAAACAAAACCCTTGTGTGACTGTTCAGAGACTCTAAAATGCAGGGTGCAAATGACAGCTTTGGTATTTAAGAATCCCAGAAATTTTGACATGTGATTTTCCTGGTCAAGGATTTGAACGCTTATGCAGAAATTACAAAAATGTTAGAAGTTGTTTTCATTGGCAGTCCCTTTTAAATGGCATCAGCACACTTACGGGGGACAGAGTATGACGCTGGGACAGTACTTGGTGTTGCGGTGTGTTAGTTTATTAAGTCAAATGTTCTGTTATCTTGTGGAATGTTCCAGCGTCCCCCGAGTTATTACGGTTGGTTTCTCCCCTGTGTTATGCCCTCCTACCTAGCTGTCCCTCAAAGAATCCCCTCCCTACTTGCCAGACCCTTCCCTGCCTGGCAAGGCAACCTGGCCCCTTCGCCCTGTCCGTCAGCCCAACCCCTACCCTTTGTTCCAGAAGGTTCCCTGTCCCTCCTGCTCAAATCCAATCCTCGGCCAGATCCTCTCTCCTCCCCTTGCTCTGATTTGTTTTAGTCCCAGAAACCAGACCCTAGAAGTTCCTCACTGGTTGCTGTATGGTGTCCACCGCCAGTTTTGAAAGATTTAAAATCCGGGGCACAGGTGTGCTCGGGGCTCTTTTTCGCTTGTGCTCCTTTGTTGCATCCCAGGTTTGGGTTCACATTATGGGTTTTTTCTTTGTTAGTTTTCCAGCTCTCTGTACCCTCGTGCATCCCCCGGGTTTTTCCCTACTCCTGTGGTTTCCGTGCCCGTCTCCCCGTTCTCGCGGTCCCACTCACCCCAAAGCCCCGTGTCCGCTTCTGCCGTGTTCCCATTGGTCGCTGTAGTACACGTCATCACCGCGATGTCTGTACCCATTGGGCGGGAGGGCTCCCCGTCTGCCCTGTCCCTTCCCTATTTGATCCCAGTCCTCGGCATGCTCGAGGCCATTTGCGTCCGTGCGAAGCGGGGAGCGGATGCAGCTTTTCCACCGCAGCTCTCGCAGCCAATAAAGCATCCAGCCGCCACACGGACGGATTCGGACAAATTCCCTGCCTCTTTGTTTCTTCCCTCGTGCCGACGGCAAAGCGCGGCCAACAGCCCACCCCGGAGTGCGACAGCAAAAGCGCCCGGAGACTGCGGCGAGCCCCGGCCCCGACGAAAAGCTGAGACGCCCAAGCAGGGCATTCGGGAGATGACCGGGGCAGACAAAAGTAAAGAGCAGCCGTGAGTGGTGCCCAACGTCCAGGCCACGGCCAGCGCAAGGCTGCGGAGCAGGCAGAAAGTCACCACAGAGCACCTGGGAGCCGCGCAAAGAGAGCCCCGCTGCCGCGAAGTTGCGCCGCCGACTAGCGAGCGCCTCTGCCGAGACGAGCGAGCGCGATCCGCGCGGAAAGCCGCCGCCGCCACCGCAGGGTCACGGTCGACGACAGAAAAGTGCTCCGTGCCGGACTGAAAACGGGAACAAGTGCCCCCCCGAAGTAAGTCAGTGACGTCTCCGCCACCCACAGGAAAACACGCTGTGTTTTCCCGCGTGGGACTGGAAGCGCAACCATTCACGGCTACGGAAAGCCGAAGAACGGACGCTTCCCTGGAAAGAAGACCCTGGTAGCAGCTTTTATTTGCAAAGATTCCGGTTTGGTAAGTGACTAGCCGCGGGGGGTACCCGGCTGATACTTCACGTGGGTGGGCTTTGCCGCGTTTCCGGGGGTACGGATCACGCAGCGCGCAGCGTGTGCGGCGGGCCGCTGGGGTCTTTCGCGTTTTTTGCTTTTTTTTCTTTCGCCTTTTCTGCACCAGGGGTGAGGCTGTGGGGAGAAATAGCATGGGGACCACGCTATCTACCCAACAAAGGGAATTCCATACCCAAATTAAAGGGATTTTATCGGTAAAACATCCCTACCCCAAAAATTCAGTCAAGCAGTTTGTACGATGGCTCTGCTTTTCCTTTCCACGTGTAACCGTGGAGGATGCTCACAGAACAGAGTTCTGGGAGCAAGTAGGAGCCAGGTTAGCAGAGGGAATCGACAGGGATCCCTCTGTGAAAGACTGCTTCCCAAAGCTCCATTTGCTGATCTCGGAGGTTATAAAAGCGGGGTCCGCGCGAGAAGCGGCCAAGGAAAGGAAGGAGCCATCGGGCAAAACTGTTGTTTCCCCTGAATCCATTTCCCCATCCTCTCCTACCCCTTTTTCCCCTAAACCGGGTAGGCAGAGGGGAGCACTCCACCGCTCTGAGGCGCAGGGCAGCTCCACAGACGTGGACCGTGCTCCTGGCTCCCCCGAGCCATCCCGGCACCCCCGCCTTGGTGGAATTAGCTACTCTGCTGAGGAACTAATCCCAAACCCCTTTTCCAATCCCTTTTTCCCAGTTAGAAATCCTAGTTCTGGTGTTACCCTGCGCTGCTCTGCTCCCCTGAATCCCTTTCTTTGTCCCCCTGAGGAAGCTGCAGCCACATGGCTAGGGCCTCTGTCTTCCCAAGATGGAGGGCGGCCACGTGGAGAGGTTTCTTCTTCCCATAATCCCTTTGTCTCCTTTGTTCCCTGTATCCCCACCTTTGACCCCACCCCCTCCTGCTTCCCTGTGGGTGTGGGCACCGCCCACTCCAGGCATCGGCTTGCCACCCCTCCCCCTGTTCCCCCTCGCGTGGGCGTTCCCTTCTTCCATGTCCTGCCTGCCGCAACATCAGCCCCACCCTCCCCCAACAGGGAGGGCTCTGTCACCTCCACCCCGCTGTCCCAGGGAGAAGATTCTCCCCGCCCTGTCCGCCCTGTCCCTCGTACCCCGCCCCCACGTCCTCCTGCTCCTCGGATACCCGGGGGGGGAGGGGGGAGTAGGGGAGAGGGGAGGGGACGGGGCCCAATCTATGAAGTCGAGCAGCAGCTCTGCACTCCAGCCTCCTTCGCCAGGGGAGGAGAAAACCCTATGTGGACACCCCTTCCCTATGAATCCATAAAAGAGGTCTGCAAAACATCACGTGATTTTGGACAAAAAAGCCCCTTTTTTAAAGGCATTTTAAAAGCGACTTTAACGTCTAGAACCGTAGTGCCAGCAGACCTTAAGTGTCTGTTTAGCTGCCTGCTTCTCCCATCAGAATACAGCCTGTGGGAGAGGAGGTGGAAGAAACTGGCAGCAGACCTGCTTCCCGAAATCCGAGAAGGGCCTTACAGCCTGGATTTCGCGGAAGAACCAATCACTTTGGACCATCTTGTGGGTGAAGGAGAATGGAGTGAAGGGCAACTTCAAGCTCGGGGAATTCCAACGGCCGTGCTGGACATGTCCAGGGGTGCAGCAGAGCGTGCGTTCCTGGGCATGCCCACCAAGGACCCGATGGTTCCCTATACAGCGATTAAACAAGGTGTCGCAGAGCCTTTTGTAGATTTCGTAGACCGGGTCCAGGCAGCAGTCGAGAGACGGGTGGAGAGACCTGAACACCGAGTCGGGCTAGTCCTAGAAGTGGTGCACATGAACGCCAACACCATGTGCAAAAGGATCATCCTGTCGCTGCCGGCCTCACCAGCGCCGAGCCTCGACCAGATCATCGAGGAGTGCACCCTGAAATCACACCTGATAGAGGACGAGGCCCCAAAGAGACCTAAAGACAAGCTGGTCGCATCTGCTGTTGCTCCTCCAAGGAACTCAGCTCCGAAGCGACTTCCATCCACACGCCGGTGCTTCCACTGCCATCAGGAGGGACATTTTCAGGATCGCTGCCCACTTCTAAGGACTATACCACCCGGGGCTGCGGGAGGAGGGAGGAGGGATGGGAACCCCACAATCCCAAAAAAAACTAGGAAAGGAACGCGCACTTGCCTCACGTGCTGATAAAAATGAAGCAAGTCGTGGTGCTGCGAGAGGAGCCGCGATACACCATCTAGTCCCATCTGTAAGCGGCTGCCTCTCAACTACTGACATCGGGGAGCCTTATCGGCTCTGACTCACCAATTCTGTCCACTTTCGTTCCCAGGACTGGCATTTCTTCATAGCAGATGCAGAGCTTCTATCACACATCTGCCGCTGTGAAACCAGGAGGAAGGAGGACCTTCCGAACTGCAGGTACCTCGTGGTCGGAGACACAAAAAGCACCCCACGCGAGATAGAGGTTCCTCCGGTAATTTCCACCCTTAATCCGAGGCTCTTCTATCTCGTGGCACGCTGCGTCCATCCCCCCCTCTTTCTGCCTAAGGGCCAGGTTATTGCACAGGCAATTCCTATTCCTCGTGCTCTGTGTAATGACCTGGAACTCTCAGTCTTTTGTGCTGGGAAGTTGGGAGAGGAAAAACCCCTCGTATGGTGTAAACTCAAGTGCGAGGGGCATTCTGCATTCAGGGGATGTTGGACACAGGGGCAGACGTGACGGTCATGCCACCACATAAGCGGCCCTCACACTGGGAGCTGCAAAGCGTGGCCACGCCAGTCTTAGGACTAGGCGGGCCCCAGCCAGCAAAGCAATCAAAAAATACTATCCAAATTAAGGGTCCGAACGGACTGCTAGCCTCAGTACATCCGTTCGTGATCCATTGTAAATTTACACTATGGGGGAGAGACGCCATGTCCCAGTGGGGAGCCAAATTGGAATTTCCGGCCCCCCCAACATTTGTAGGTGCAGCCACTGAAGAGTGCCCCACACAGAAATTAACATGGCTCACAGATAAGCCTGTCTGGGTGGAGCAGTGGCCGCTAAGTAAACAAAAACTACAGGCGCTCACAAAACTAGTGGAAGAGGAATTGGCAAAGGGACATATAGTTGAAACTAACAGCCCCTGGAACTCTCTGGTGTTTGTAATTAAAAAAACAGGGAAGGACAGGTGGCGACTCCTCCATGACCTAAGGAAAATTAATGAAGCCATAGAAAATCTGGGCTCTCTCCAACCGGGTATGCCATCTCCATCTATGCTACCCCAAAATTATAATTTAGCTGTAATTGACATTAAAGATTGCTTCTTTCAAATCCCGCTCCATCCGGATGATGCTCCCCGTTTTGCCTTCTCTGTACCCTCCATCAACAGGGAAGCCCCTATGAAGCGCTACCACTGGACAGTACTACCTCAGGGGCTAAAATGTTCCCCCACTATATGCCAGTGGTATGTCGCCAGGGTTCTGTCCCCAATGCGTGCCAAGTGGACATCCTGTATTTTCTGTCATTACATGGATGACGTGCTGATTTGTGCCCCTGACAGCGAGGTCCTACAAGCAGCTCTGGAGGACACTGTTAGGGCCTTGTCGGTGGCCGGATTCGAACTACAAAAAGAGAAGGTACAGTTACTGCCACCCTGGAAGTACCTGGGCCTAGAAATTAATAACCGAACCATTAGGCCTCAACAAATTCAGATAAGTAACAACCCCAAGACGCTGAATGACATCCAGCGCTTGTGTGGATCGCTAAATTGGATCAGGCCATGGCTGGGACTCACCACGAGAGAACTAGCCCCTCTTTTTGACTTGTTAGCAGAAAGGGAGGGGGATGAGGGTTGAGGTTCCCCAAGAGTCCTGACCCGGGAGGCCAGAGCCGCACTCGAGAAGGTCCAAACCACCATCGCGAGTAGGCAAGCCCATCGCTGTCAACCAGGGCTGCCTTTCCGCTTCATCATCTTAGGTGAGTTACCCCATTTATACGGGATAATATTCCAGTGGGACAAGGGCCAACAGGACCCCCTCTTGATAACAGAGTGGGTGTTCCTTGGCCACAGACAGTCCAAAAGTATCACCAAGCCACAAGAGCTGATGGCGCAGCTCATAATACGGGCCGGGGCTCGTCTGCAAGTACTAGCGGGTTGTGACTTCACATGTATCCACCTCCCCATCAAAACATCCACGGGGAAAATGCCCGAGGAGACCTTTGAACACCTTCTCAGACAAAATGAAAATTTGCAGTTTGCTCTAGACAGCTTCTCAGGCCAAATTCAAATTGGGCATCCTGGCCATCATCTGTTCAATACAGAATTCAAATTGTTGCCGAAAGAATTGCAAAGTAAAAAGCCACTCAAAGCACTGACAGTGTTCACAGATGGGTCAGGGAAGTCCCACAAGTCAGTAGTGACTTGGAAAGACCCAGAGACTCAGTTGTGGGAATCAGACGTTAAAGTGGTGGAAGGTTCCCCACAAGTAGCTGAGTTGGATGCTGTCGTGAGGGCTTTTAAAAAATTCGATCAACCTTTTAATCTAGTCACAGATTCGGCATATGTGGCAGGAGCAGTGTCTAGAGCTGAACATGCAATTGTAAAAGAGGTCCCAAATCAAGTCATCTTCAGGTTGCTCACAGAATTAGTACACCTGGTTTCTAACCGTGAGCATCCCTTTTATGTGGTACATGTGAGATCACACACGCATCTCCCAGGCTTTATTGCCGAAGGGAACCGCAGAGCAGATGCCTTGGCAGCCCCAGTACAGCTGGGAGGCCGGCCAAACATAGTCGAGCAGGCCAGGCTCAGCCATCAGCAGTTCCATCAAAATGCCCCAGGTCTGGTACGCCAGTTCCATCTGTGGCGTGACCAAGCCAGGGAAATTGTAGCCTCATGCCCCAACCGTCAGGAGGCAGCTCTACCAACACTGGGAGCAGGTGTGAATCCCAGAGGTCTCCGCAGTTGTGAGGTATGGCAGATGGACGTCACCAAAGTCCCCAGATTTGGGAAACTCAAGGATGTCCATGTAACCGTGGACACCTTCTCAGGAGCAGTTTTCGCCTCAGCCCACATAGGAGAAAGAGCCACAGACGTAAAAAACCACCTCATACACGCCTTTGCTACTTTAGGGGTCCCAGCCACAATAAAAACGGATAATGGTCCAGCATACACTTCCAGGGTGCTCAGTAACTTCCTGCAGGAATGGAGGGTCCAGCATAAAACCGGGATTCCTCACTCCCCCACTGGCCAGGCCATAAGAGAGAGGACTCACCAGACGCTGAAACAGGTCCTCCGGAAGCAGCGGGGAGATGTGCGAGTGCTGTCACCGCACGAGAGGCTCTGCAAGGCCTTGTTTACTATCAATTTTCTAAACTGCTCTTTTGACAGGCAAGAACTGCCAGCCCTGAGACATTTCAAACAACATCAGGAGCTCCAGCCAGAGGAGAGGCCTCCAGTATTAGTGAGGGATCCAGACTCTAAAGAAATCCAGGGTCCATTCCCACTCTTGACTTGGGGACGGGGATATGCCTGCGTATCCACGCCCTCAGGAGTCAAGTGGATCCCCAGGAGGCATGTCAAACCTTACACACCAGGACAGTCAGTGAGTCGGAGCGATACAGTGCCAGTGGATGCAACCGATGATCCCACCAACCAAGGGGTGGCATCCACTCGCAGGCGCCGCAGAAAAGGGAGAGACTCAACATCTCCCTAAAAAGCACTTTTCCCACATCTACCTCAGACCGTGTATGTCTCCAGGTCGTGTTTATAATAAAGTTGTTGTCCCAGTTCCCCTATCCCCAAACACCCAGGGAAAAAGCAGCTCCAGTACCATCCCCCCGCCCTTTCCATCTACAAAGCAGTCACAGCAGCAGAAGAAGCTAAGAGAAGAGGCCACTGTGCAAGAATCCAAACAGAAACAACTGTCTTTTTTATATTATTTAAAGCGGGGAACTGTTGCATCCCAGGTTTGGGTTCACATTATGGGTTTTTTCTTTGTTAGTTTTCCAGCTCTCTGCACCCTCGTGCATCCCCCGAGTTTTTCCCTACTCCTGTGGTTTCCGTGCCCGTCTCCCCGTTCTCGCGGTCCCACTCACCCCAAAGCCCCGTGTCCGCCCCTGCCGTGTTCCCATTGGTCGCTGTAGTACACGTCATCACCGCGATGTCTGTCTGTACCCATTGGGCGGGAGGGCTCCCCGTCCGCCCTGTCCCTTCCCTATTTGATCCCACTCCTCGGCATGCTCGAGGCCATTTGCGTCCGTGCGAAGCTGGGAGCGGCTGCAGCGTTTCCACCGCAGCTCTCGCAGCCAATAAAGCATCCAGCCGCCACACGGACGGATTTGGACGAATTCCCTGCCTCTTTGTTTCTTCCCTCGCGCCGACGTCAAAGAACGGCCAAAAGGCCACCCCGGAGCGCGACAGCAAAAGCGCCCGGAGACTGCGGCGAGCCCCGGCCCCGAAGAAAAGCTGAGACGCCCAAGCCGGGCATTCGGGAGATGACCGGGGCAGAACAAATTAAAGAGCAGCCGCGCTCCCCTTTGGCATCCCTCCCCTGCATACCTTCCTCTCGCTTCTCCCAGTAAATTTGCTGGACTTTGCACTACAGAAGAGCGTCCTCTGCCTCCTTTGCCCAGTCCTTGTCACTCCTCCACGGGTCTCTACTGCTGAGCATCTGGCTCAGAGGTCCTGGCGCAGGCAAAACCCCAGCCTGGCCAGTTGCCCACTCTCGCCACTGGCCCAGGGGCATCGCAGAGCTAGCCAGGGCTCTGGAGGACAGTGGCAATTTGGCACTTAATGGCTTCAGATCAGGGAGATACATGTTTTGCCCAGCTTCACCCAGGAGTTCAAGTTCTCCCAGGACTTTGATCAGCTGGTCACTGCAGGTAACTTTCACTAAATGCAAAAGGATGTAACAGCAGAACTTCTGGAGAATATGCCCTAGGGATAGGGAGAAAACCTTGAAAATGATCAGCAGGCTCCGGAAAACTTTAAAAAAATCAAAACCAGATGTACCCTGAGACTTTTCAGGCTTGACTCTTTGGGTCTGGAGGAAATACTTGTCTTGCATCAGCTACGACACAGACAGACATGCAGCAACTGGAGGACTGAACATCAGAGACTGGGCTAGCGTTTTTCCCAGAAGAACAGAAAGAAGATCACATTGATACATGACACTGTCTCTCTACAGTCAAATCGTCCAGGGAAATTCAGCAGCTGATGGTCTTGTGGTGCTACTGCTAATCCCTTCCATGAAAAGAAGCATTTCAGGACTGCCTAACAGCTTCTGCCTTCTCACAGACCCCAAGTGTTGCCAGCACTTGCTGCAGGTGCTCCTGCCAACAGCCCCCGATGCACGTGGGCTTTGGCTCCCTCTGGCACAGAAGCCCCCCACGGGCAATGGTCTCTGGGGCAGGAGACGGGCACCAGAGCTGCCAGGGCTCGGGGGGTGGCAGGTCTGCTTGGGCGGGGACTCTGCCACACCTGCTGGTGTCAGCGCTCCCCAGGCCCCAGGGCTCAGAGCAGCGTTCGTGCCCTGGCCCACACGTTCCTTGTCCCTGTCGCACCCACGGGTTTAGGATGGCCACCAGCCGGGACGTGTCCCAAGGAGGCCGGGGCAACTTCTGTGGAAGGCCCCGTGCCCTTCCCAGCGCGGCTGCGTCGGCAGCCCTGGGGGCTCCTTCTGCTGCCCTGAGCCTGCAGAGCAGGGCAGGGTTTGCTGATGGTCTGAGTCGTTCCTAAAGATCCTGTTGGGCTGTCTGAGACGTGGAGGCCAGGGATTCCTTCCAACCTGGGCCACTTTGGGTGGGCTGGGGGCGGCCCCAGGGCAGGTGACAATGTTTCCAAGGGCCCATTGTGACACGCTGCAGCATGGTCACCGTGGAATTGGAAGGGAACTGGCTGTCCAAGGGTCCTTTGTGACACGTGGTGACATAGGAGCTGGCAGTGACAAGAGCACGCCACAGTGCTCAGAGCAGGCGACGGGACAGGACGGGACAGAGCGGCGCCGTGAGGAGCCCCCGCACAGCGCATTTGTTTGTGTCCGACCCGGAGCTTTTCTGAGGCGTTGTTCCTGCAGCTGACCTCGAGGCCAGACCACAGGACTTGGTGACCTGTGGCCTTCCAAGGCTTCGATTCTGCAGGTGCCCCTGAGGGCAGTGTGGCACTTGGTGCCCCAGAGCTTTTCTGAGGCATCTCCCACCCCTGCCTCCAGTGCGCTCGAGGCCAGACCACAATCCCTGACAGGAGTCTCCTGTCATTGTGGCAGGAGCCCTTGAGACCAGAGCGCAGGGCTTGCTATCCTGTAGCCTTCCTGAGGCTTCTCTCTGGAAGGTGCATTCCAGGCACAGCTGCAGGACCTGCTGCTAACTTGGAGATTTTCCAAGCCATCTCTCCTGCAAGTACCCACAAATCCAGTCACTGACATGGAGCAGAGACCCCCAAGAGTGCCCAAGCTGGACTGGGTGGAGGAGGAGGAAGAAGGCCCCGGAGCTGCCCCAGCACAGGAGACTGGAAAGGTGGTGTTGATCCATCCACCACAAGAGGGTGAGTGGCAGAGCTGGGCCACAGGGCTGGTGCCTGCGGCCAGCTTGGCCCCATCCCATCCCATCCCATCCCATCCCATCCCATCCCATCCCCTCTCATCCCATCCCATCCCATCCCATCCCATCCCATCCCATCCCATCCCATCCCATCCCATCCCCTTGGGGACATGCCCATGGACAGGACGGAAGAGGGGCTGTGCCCCATCCCCCTGGGGCATCCCAGGGCTGTCCCTGCCTGGGGAGCACAGGGCTGGCCCGCGGCCCCTCAGCTCTGGCTGTGCTCGATCTTTGCCAGGTGCAGCCCTGGACCGCTCACAAGAGCAGGAACCTGCCCGTGGCCGCTTCCGCAGAGCAGCGCAGGTACCTGCAGCCATCCCCACCTGGGCTGGGCCTGCTGTCACTGCTCAGCCCAGCACCGTGTGTGGAGCACTCCATGAAACATCCCTGGCTTTTGCCCTTCTCCAACAGCTCGTTTGGGACTTCATCAGGAGCATTCGGCAGGAAGAGACCAGTGCCATGGGTGCTGGGCTCAGAGCATACCCGCCCATCTTCCGAACCAAGACCAGTGCTGCCCTGCTGTATATGCTTGTAGAGGAAGGTTTTTACAATGCAAAGCAAGTAAGCAGCCTGTGGCCAGGGTTTGATCATCCCAGGAATTGCTTGGCCTCCCAAGCCACACCTGCTGGTCCCTGTGAGCCTTTGAGGCCATCGCAGTGCGGTGGGAAGGGAAGCACTTCTCTGGGGACACTGGGAACATCGCTCCCTCTGGCAGCTTTCCACATCACCCCGTGCCTTCTCCAGGTGCCCGCCATGGTGAGATACATCCACCAGTGGCTCATGGCCAATGATTCTGCTGAGCCCAGGCTGAACAGGACTCTGCTGCATCTCACCGAAGCACAGCCAAATGACGCAGTAATGACACTGCTGCGTGTGGCCCCGTCCTGTGACAGGTATGGGGCCCACCTGCCCAGAGGGCTCAAGGCTCCCCAGCCCATCGCCCTGTACAGCTTATCCCAGGTGTCTGACCAACAGAGGGTTCCAGGGCCCTCTGGCTGCTCCCTTTCCCAGCCCTGGCATGTCAGCCCCGAGCCTGCTGCCATGCTCCCTCCCTGCTCCTCAGGGGCCTGTCCCCACAGGGCTGGGCTGCCTGGGTGCTGCTGGCGAGGGGCAGTGGGCAGAGGCAGAGCTGGCGGTCAGCCCGGGCCCCTAGAGATACCCAGGCCACGGTGCTGTGCCTGAGACCCCCTGAGACAGAGCTCTAACCCCGCAGAGCTGCCATGGCCATGTGGAAGACCATCATGTCCTCGCCCAGGACCGCGAAGCTGGCGCAGCGGATTCTCCTGGATGTGTTGGCGAGCTGGCCGGAGCACAGCTCGTGCACCTCCGATGGGGACAAAACGGGTGTCTTTGCCCTAGCTGTGAGTTTTGGCCAGTGGCCTTTGCTGGCCCCAAAGCCGCCTCTCCTGCAGCTCTCCTTCCTCCTTCCCCCACTGCATCTCCCTGCCTCAGGTGCTGGCCTGAAACCTGGCCTAGGGGCAGCTGCAGGGCCACCGGTCCTGCTGCTGCCCCTGTGTTTCTCTGGGCCTCTCCCTGCCACGCTCGGGCCCTGCCACACGGACACCTCGGCACTGAGCGCGGTCTCGGGGGGCTTTGTCCTCTGCAGGCAACTGTGGTGATGTGGAAGATCCTCCAGGAGCCCTGTGTCTCACACATCGTGAAGGTGCACTCCTCCCGTCTACTTGTGCATCTGCTCTTCCAAGTGTTCTTCAGCACAGAAGAGACGCCAGAGGAGGTTGATACCTTCTGGAAGGGATGCCAGGAGCAACACGGCCTTGCCACCAGCCCCAACAGGTGCTCCATTTCAGTCCTTCTGTCCCTGCCGCATCAACAGGGCAGGAGCCACTGCTCCCAGTGTGACCTGGGCGTTGCTCTGCACACAGGTTTGCCGTGCGGACCCTGAAGTCCCTGCTGTGCCTAGAGCAGTACAAGGATGTGGTGATGGCAATGGAACGCAGGTGTGGCTGGGACACGCTGCTCTGTGCTGACACCCAGCACTATGCCGTGGGTCTGCTGGCCAGGTGAGACCCCCTTCTCCCCGCTGCCTCTGACATTTGTGCTCTGCGCCTGGGGTGCCCCACACAGTCCCCGTGGTCGTGGGCCAGAGGGCCTTGTCACTGAGGGATGGCCAAGCAGCCTGGAAAAAGCAGGGAAATGGGGGTGCCCACAAAGAGCCAAATCTCAAATGGCCCAGGTCCCCTTGCTGTATGCTGGGGAAAGACCAGACCACTGTGAGTCAATCCTGGGAGAGGTTTGCTCCCCTGGCTCACAATCTTATGGACTTTTACTCCTGACAGGGAGATGTCCTGCATCTCCATACGCTCGTGTTCCCGGATCTTCCGCTATCTGCTCCAGCTGCTCAGCACACAGGAGCCACGCTGGGGTCTGCCCGCCCTGGCGTTCCTTGTGGAGGTGAGCCTGTTGGCCAGCGCTGCCTCGCTGAGCTGCCTCCCAGCTCTCTGCCCTCTCGTAGCCACAGCTGCCAGGACGGTGCCCACGCCCTGTGCTGCTGCCTGGGCCCAGCCCTGTGCGGTTCTGGGCTCCTGCCGGCCGGGTCCCCTGTCACTGCCCTGTGCCTTTCAGGTCCTCAAGCACCTGGACTTGAGTGAACGCGAGGCTGACCGAGTCCTGCAAATCTTCTCAAGGCACCTGCGCAGCGAGTGCAGGGAGAGGCGTCGCCTGGCACTCAAGGGCCTTCTCAAGCTCACTGACAATCCCTCGACGGTGAGAAGGGGGCAGTGGCTGAAGCCGTGCAGGCAGCATGGGGCTGGGGAACACAGTCGCTTGGGCTTGGCTGTAGTTTGGGCGCTGGGGCAGCTGCTCCCAGCTCTCCTGCCTCCCACTTCAGCTGCCCGAGTGCTTCGGGACAGGCCTTTGGCCTCTAGGCCCTCTGGCAGCAGGGTGGCCGTTCACAAACTTGTGTTCTACACAGACCAAAAAAATGTGGAGCCTGACTGAAAGTCTTGTGGAGCTCCTGCGGGATGCAGATGGAGAGATTGTTAAGATAATAGTCATGGTACTCAGCTTTATAATCTTGGACAGCGACAGATGGATAGGCAGCCCCATCGCCCTGCAGCTGGCTGAGGCACTTGTGCTACTCTTTGACCTCGTAAGGCTCTGTGCCCCCAGCCACGGCCACTGGGTACTGCCCAGACACTTGGTGCCCTGTGGATTTGCAGGCACGCGCCCAGCTGAGCCCCCTTGCAGCCCATGCTGAGGTCTTCTTTTTGTCTCTTAATACAGGACAATAGCCAGGTACAGCTGCTCTCCATTTGTCTCTTCAGAACATTGCTGACTCTTCCACTGGGAAGGGAAAGCAAGGCCCTGAAGTTACAAGCGCGCCACAGCCTGCTGCCACTCTTCTTCCACTGCCATGATGAGAATCGGCGCGTGGCAGAGGTGAGGACTTCGTGGGCTGCTGCTGTCCCCCGGGCAGGGGGCTCGGCTGTCTCCTGCCATGGCGGGCTGCAGCCTCCTCCAGGCCTCGGCACAGGCACGTGGGTCCTGTGCCCTGGGCTGTGGGGCCATCCCCGTATCTCTGCTGCTCTCCAGGCTTCTCGGGAAACGCTGCTTTGTGTGCCCGAGTTCCTGAAGATAAGAGATCTGGCGAGACTGGTGAAGAAGGAGAAACTCTGGATTTTCGCCTACTGCCGAGTAAGGATGGCCTGGAAGCCCCAGGCTCAGCCAGGAGAAGCCCCCTGAGCGCGGTGCTGGGTGTGTGGGCTGGCAGCTGTGCCCCTGCCCGGTGCTGCACCCAGAGGCCACGCAGGCTCTTTTCCAGGCTCCCGTGGCCCCAGCCCGGTGCCGATGGAGCCCCGGCCCGGCGGGGCTGTGGGGCGGCCCCGCGGCTCCCCGGGCAGCAGCCGGCCCTCTGCCCCCTCCAGAGCCCGGTGCCAGCGGCTGCTGGCCGGGCCTCGGGGCTGTGCGGGCAGGGGAGGCCGGGGCAGGGCACAGGGAGCGCCCGGCCCAGGGGCCGCGCCCACGCCAACCCTTCCCTCCTGCCGCTTTCTGCAGCTGGAAGAGGACAGGAGCCGAGCGGCCGAGATCCTGCGCCAGGCCCTGCCCTACCTGGACAGCCCACAGGAGCCCCTGCGAGAGGCGGCCGTCAGGTTCATGGGTGAGCCACGAGCCCGGGCTCCCTCCCCGCCTCGCCGCAGCTCGGCCCCAGCCCCGGCTGCTGCCCCGGCAGCGCCATCCGGGCCCGGCGCCGTGGAGCCCCGCCCGGCCTTGGCGCTGCTGCCGCCCTCCGGCAGCCGTGCCGTGGGGCGGCAGCGTGCGGCAAGGGCACAGGCTTAGCCCTGCCGGGCCACCAGGGCGTGTGGCCACAGGGCTGGCAGCGCCGCTGGCAGGGAGCTGTGCCGCTGGGGCCGTGACAGCCTCTGTGTTCACAGGGATCGCCGGGCGGAGCTTGAGGGGGCAGCAGGCAGAGCTCCAACTGATCTACAATGGTGAGTGAGGGCAGCGGACTGACAGCGGGGGCTGGCAGGAGGAGCTGCCATCCCTGCCCCGGCTGCGGAGGGCTCTGGTCCCTGTGTGGACCAGGGCTGGCCTGGGCAGAGCACACAGAGATTTCAGGGACATGTGGGGGATTCGTGGCCCGCAGCTTCGGGCTGACCCCGTTGGTCCCTACTCCCTCCTGACCATGGCAAGAGCAGGCCGGGATGGCCCTGGCAGGGGCCTCTCCTCAGCTCCCCACAGATCCAGGATCTGACCGTGGCTCTGATCCTCTCTCTTTCAGCCCTTGAAGAAATGGCAAACGACATCAGCCTCACCGTTGGAAGCCTGGCAATTGACACATTGTGCATCCTCAAGGCAGTAGAGCAGGCTCCCATCCCAATGTTCCAGAGGCTGCGGGATCAGCTGCGCAGGGCATGGCAGACACGGCCTCGTCTGTCGCGGCTTGGCTGGCTGAACAGCTGGAACTCTGTGGAGGGCTGATCCAGGAGGCTGTCTTTGCTGGGGCCACCTGAGCTAGCAGCGATTTTATTTTTCTGTATAATTGATCTTTTCTTCATTTTCTTTTCCTATACTATGTAAATATAGAATGTATTATAATAGACAGACTCCCAGGATCTTTCTTTGGCTGCCCAGAGTGTGCAGGGCATAGGGGAGGAGGGGGAAATTTTGCTTGGGCTCAGCCAGGTGCCCAGGCGTGCAATGTTGCAGGGAAAAGGGCCAGAGGCCCCTTGACCTTTAGTGGTTCTGCTGAAGCCTTTGTGCCGCCCACAGAGCGGGTGGGCAGGGCCGGAGCTGCGGGGATCCCTGCGGGAGCGGTGCCTGGAGATGGCCACAAGCCCTGTCCCAGGCAGGAAGCACCATCCGTGTGCTCCTGCCCGTGTGTTGCTGGCTGGATTGCTGAGGGCTCCGAGGTGCCTCTTGATGGGGCTCCTCTGGAGCTCCTGCGGGGCTGTGGCACTGCTGCCGGGCAGGTTGGCCGGGCTGGGGGAGACCCTGAGAGGCTGGGGCAGTGGGCAGCCCTGAGCAAGTGGGTGTCAGAGGCCACCAGCAGCCCCCAGGCAGCCGTCTTGTTCCCAGCACCCGGCTGCTCTGGCGCTTCCCCAGATCGTCTCCCAGGCCTGCGGCAGAAGCCCTCGATGCTGGGACACCACCCCAGCAGGAGGGTGGGGACACCCCAAGTGCCCAGGCTGGGCTGGCTGGGGACACGGAGGGCAGGGGGTGGTTGCCTGGGCTTGGCCTCTGGCTGCTGCCAATAAGGGGCAGGGGGCAGAGGCAGGGCTGGCGGCCGGCCCCGGCTCTCGCGGCTGCCCAGGCCACGGTGCTGTGACCGAGGCCCCCCTGACACAGAGCTCTGGGGCCGCAGAGCTGCTGTCACCATGGGGAAGGCGGCCGTGTCTCCTTGAGCAGGGCTGCGGAGGCGCTGCTGCCCCGGCGCCTCTGGACCCCACAGGAACAGCACCGGAGCGTGCTCAGGCACAGCAGCACCCTGAACGCCGGCACCTGCTCAATGAGGCTCCCGCACCCGCCGGGATGCCAGACGGGGGGAGACTGTGGGCGCAATTGCCCGTGCTTTGGCAAAAGGCTCCATCAGCCTTCACCACAATGGCTTTCTCTTGACTTGCCAGCCTCACAGCAACGCTTGGCTTCCATGGCCGTGCTTGAGGGCAGAGTCACCACTTTCCACAGGCGGACGTCCCAAGGCAGCGGCACTGGTGCCATGGTGAGAGAGAGACTCTGATGGGGCACGAGCCCTGCGCTGCAGCTGCCCTCCCTCTCCTCCATGCAGGCACCTTAAAGACACATGTGTCAGCTCTGAAACTAAATCCTGGACGTGCTTGCAACAAAGAACAAAGGAGGCGCCAGAGAAAAGCTGGGACTTGTATGGCTCAGTTTTGCTCTCCACTTGGGGAATCACAGAATGCCACAGCACTCTGTGTTGCAAAGTATCATAAAGATCATCCAGTTCCCACCTCCCTGCCACGGCCACAGGTGCTGTGCAGGCACAGCTGTCACTAGGCCATGTTTACCTTTTCTCTCCTGGATTTCAAGCTAACATGAAAAAATCGGCTGGTTACAGCTGAATTTTGTGGCTCACAGAACTTGGAATAGCAGTCTCCAGCGGGCCATGGGATGTCCATTCGGCCTTTGCTAGATCATCCCAATGGACCTCAGCTCTCCCTGATAGGTTTATAGAATGTTAATCCTGCCCTAGATTCCTCCCCTGCCATGCCCTCCTTGGTTGGTTGCCCTATACCACTCCCCCCTATAAAAACCTCTGCAGACCCCCGGAGCTTTTCTGAGGCGTTGTTCCTGCAGCTGACCTCGAGGCCAGACCACAGGACTTGGTGACCTGTGGCCTTCCAAGGCTTCGATTCTGCAGGTGCCCCTGAGGGCAGTGTGGCACTTGGTGCCCCAGAGCTTTTCTGAGGCATCTCCCACCCCTGCCTCCAGTGCCCTCGAGGCCAGACCACAATCCCTGACAGGAGTCTCCTGTCATTGTGGCAGGAGCCCTTGAGACCAGAGCGCAGGGCTTGCTGTCCTGTAGCCTTCCTGAGGCTTCTCTCTGGAAGGTGCATTCCAGGCACAGCTGCAGGACCTGCTGCTAACTTGGAGATTTTCCAAGGCACCTCTCCTGCAAGTGCCCACAAATCCAGTCACTGACATGGAGCAGAGACCCCCAAGAGTGCCCAAGCTGGACTGGGTGGAGGAGGAGGAAGAAGGCCCCGGAGCTGCCCCAGCACAGGAGACTGGAAAGGTGGTGTTGATCCATCCACCACAGGAGGGTGAGTGGCAGAGCTGGGCCACAGGGCTGGTGCCTGCGGCCAGCTTGGCCCCATCCCATCCCATCCCATCCCATCCCATCCCATCCCATCCCATCCCATCCCCTTGGGGATATGCCCATGGACAGGGCGGAAGAGGGGCTGTGGCCCATCCCCCTGGGTCATCCCAGGGCTGTCCCTGCCTGGGGAGCACAGGGCTGGCCCGCGGCCCCTCAGCTCTGGCTGTGGCCGATCTTTGCCAGGTGCAGCCCTGGACCGCACACAAGAGCAGGAACCTGCCCGTGGCCGCTTCCGCAGAGCAGCGCAGGAACCTGCAGCCATCCCCACCTGGGCTGGGCCTGCTGTCACTGCTCAGCCCAGCACCGTGTGTGGAGCACTCCATGCAACATGCCTGGCTTCTCGCCATTCCCCAACAGCTCATTTGCAAATTCATCAAGAGAATTCGGCAGGAAGAGACCAGTGCCATGGGTGCTGGGCTCAGAGCATACCCGCCCATCTTCCGAACCAAGACCAGTGCTGCCCTGCTGTATATGCTTGTAGAGGAAGGTTTTTACAATGCAAAGCAAGTAAGCAGCCTGTGGCCAGGGTTTGATCATCCCAGGAATTGCTTGGCCTCCCAAGCCACACCTGCTGGTCCCTGTGAGCCTTTGAGGCCATCGCAGTGCGGTGGGAAAGGAAGCACTTCTCTGGGGACACTGGGAACATCGCTCCCTCTGGCAGCTTTCCACATCGCCCCGTGCCTTCTCCAGGTGCCCGCCATGGTGAGATACATCCACCAGTGGCTCATGGCCAATGATTCTGCTGAGCACAGGCTGAACAGGACTCTGCTGCATCTCGCCGAAGCACAGCCAAATGACGCAGTAATGACACTGCTGCGTGTGGCCCCGTCCTGTGACAGGTATGGGGCCCACCTGCCCAGAGGGCTCAGGGCTCCCCAGCCCATCGCCCTGTACAGCTTATCCCAGGTGTCTGACCAACAGAGAGTTCCAGGGCCCTCTGGCTGCTCCCTTTCCCAGCCCTGGCATGCCAGCCCCGAGCCTGCTGCCATGCTCCCTCGCTGCTCCTCAGGGGCCTGTCCCCACAGGGCTGGGCTGCCTGGGTGCTGCTGGCGAGGGGCAGTGGGCAGAGGCAGAGCTGGCGGTCAGCCCGGGCCCCTAGAGATACCCAGGCCACGGTGCTGTGCCTGAGACCCCCTGAGACAGAGCTCTAACCCCGCAGAGCTGCCATGGCCATGTGGAAGACCATCATGTCCTCGCCCAGGACCGCGAAGCTGGCGCAGCGGATTCTCCTGGATGTGCTGGGGAGCTGGCCGAAGCACAGCACGTGCACCTCCGATGGGGACAAAACGGGTGTCTTTGCCCTAGCTGTGAGTTTTGGCCAGTGGCCTTTGCTGGCCCCAAAGCCGCCTCTCCTGCAGCTCTCCTTCCTCCTTCCCCCACTGCATCTCCCTGCCTCAGGTGCTGGCCTGAAACCTGGCCTAGGGGCAGCTGCAGGGCCACCGGTCCCGCTGCTGCCCCTGTGTTTCTCTGGGCCTCTCCCTGCCACGCTCGGGCCCTGCCACACGGACACCTCGGCACTGAGCGCGGTCTCGGGGGGCTTTGTCCTTTGCAGGCAACTGTGGTGATGTGGAAGATCCTCCAGGAGCCCTGAGTCTCACACATCGTGAAGGTGCACTCCTCCCGTCTACTTGTGCATCTGCTCTTCCAAGTGTTCTTCAGCACAGAAGAGACGCCAGAGGAGGTTGATACCTTCTGGAAGGGATGCCAGGAGCAACACGGCCTTGCCACCAGCCCCAACAGGTGCTCCATTTCAGTCCTCCTGTCCCTGCCGCATCAACAGGGCAGGAGCCACTGCTCCCAGTGTGACCCGGGCCTTGCTCTGCACACAGGTTTGCCGTGCGGACCCTGAAGTCCCTGCTGTGCCTAGAGCAGTACAAGGATGTGGTGATGGCAATGGAACGCAGGTGTGGCTGGGACACGCTGCTCTGTGCTGACACCCAGCACTATGCCGTGGGTCTGCTGGCCAGGTGAGACCCCCTTCTCCCCACTGCCTCTGACATGTGTGCTCTGCCCCTGGGGGGCCCCACACAGTCCCTGTGGTCGTGGGCCAGAGGGCCTTGTCACTGAGGGATGGCCAAGCAGACTGGAAAAGGCTGGGAGAAGAGAGAGCACAGAAGGAGACACCTCCTAAAGGGCCCAAGTCCCCTTGTAGGGTAGTGGTGGAAGACCAGACCTCTGTGAACCTATCCTTGGAGAGATTTCTTCAGGGTCCTGGTCCCTTTTTCGCCCTCCTAGGGAGATGCGCCATGCTTGTCTTGAGTTGTGTTGCAGTATTGCACTCCACCTCCTCTGTCTGCTCAGCACACAAGAGCCATGCTGGGATCTGCCCGCCCTGGCATTCCTTGTGGAGGTGAGCCTGTTGGCCAGCGCTGCCTCGCTGAGCTGCCTCCCAGCTCTCTGCCCTCTCGTAGCCACAGCGGCCAGGACGGTGTCCACGCCCTGTGCTGCTGCCTGGGCCCAGCCCTGTGCGGTTCTGGGCTCCTGCCGGCCGGGTCCCCTGTCACTGCCCTGTGCCTTTCAGGTCCTCGAGTGCCTAGATTCAAGTGAATGTGGTGACAGTGTTGTGGAGGTCTCTTCAAGGTACCTGCAGAGCGAGTGCAGGGAGAGGCGTCGCCTGGCGCTCAGGGCCCTTCTCGAGCTCATTGACGATCCCTCGATGGTGAGAAGGGGGCAGTGGCTGAAGCTGCGCTGGGAATGTAGTCACTTGGGCGTGGCTTCAGGCGCTGGGGCAGCTGCTCCCAGCTCTCCCGTTTTGGCTTCCTGAGTGCCTTGGGACAGGCCTTTGGCCTCTAGGCCATGCCGCAGCAGGGTGGTGTTTCAACAACTTGTGTTCCACACAGGCTGAAAAAATGTGGAGCCTGACTGAAAGCCTCATGGACCTACTGTGGGACAGTGATGCAGAGATAGCTGGGATGACACTTATCACACTCAGCTTTATATTCTTGCACAAATACATGCTGATGTCAACTCCCATTGCCCTGCAGCTGGCTGAGGCACTTGTGCCACTCTTTGACCATGTAAGGTTCTGTGCCCATAGACACAGTCACTGGGTGCTGCCTGGAGACCTGGTGCCCTGTGGATTTGCAGGCCTGTGCCCAGGCAGGCCTGGAGGAGCCAAAGCGGAGGTATTTTTTTCCTTTTTTTCATACAGGATAATAGCCAGGTACAGCTGCTCTCCATAACACTCTTTAGAGACACGATGGGGTTTTTGGAAAAGGAAGAAAAGCCTTTGGAAAGGCCTGTGCACCAGAGCCTGCTTCCACTCTTCTTCCACTGCCATGATTAGAATGGGCGCGTGGCAGAGGTGAGGACTTCAGGGGCTGCTGCTGTCCCCCTGGCAGGGGGCACGGCTGTCTCCTGCCCTGGCGGGCTGCAGCCTCCTCCAGGCCTTGGCACAGGCACGTGGGTCCTGTGCCCTGGGCTGTGGGGCCATCCCCGTATCTCTGCTGCTCTCCAGGCTTCTCGGGAAATGCTGCTTTGTGTGACCGAGTTCCTGAAGAGAAGGGATCTTGAGAGACTGGTGAAGAAGGAGAAATTCTGGATCTTCGCCAACTGCCTAGTAAGGACGGCCGGGAAGCCCCAGGCTCAGCCGGGAGAAGCCCCCTGAGCGCGGTGCTCGGTGTGTGGGCTGGCAGCGGTGCCCCTGCCCGGTGCTGCACACCGGAGGCCGCGTGGGTTCTTCTCCAGGCTCCCGTGGGGCCCGGCCGGGTGCCCATGGAGCCCCGGCCCGGCGGGGCTGTGGGGCGGCTCTGTGGCTCCCCGGGCAGCAGCCAGCCCTCTGCCCCCTCCAGAGCCCGGCGCCAGCGGCTGCTGGCCGGGCCTCGGGGCTGTGCGGGCAGGGGAGGCCGGGGCAGGGCACAGGGAGCGCCCGGCCCAGGGACCGAGCCCACGCACACCCTTCCCTCCTGCTGCTCTCTCCAGCTGGAACAGGACAGGAGCCGAGCGGCTGAGATCCTGCGCCAGGCCCTGCCCTACCTGGACAGCCCACAGGAGCCCCTGCGAGAGGCGGCCATCAGGTTCATGGGTGAGCCACGAGCCCGGGCTCCCTCCCCGCCCCGCCGCAGCTCGGCCCCAGCCCCGGCTGCTGCCCCGGCAGCGCCATCCGGGCCCGGCGCCGTGGAGCCCCGCCTGGCCTCGGCGCTGCTGCCGCCCTCCGGCAGCCGTGCCCTGGGGCGGCAGCGTGCGGCAAGGGCCCGGGCTGAGCCCTGCCGGGCCACCAGGGCGTGTGGCCACAGGGCTGGCAGCGCCGCTGGCAGGGAGCTGTGCCGCTGGGGCCGTGACAGCCTCTGTGTTCACAGGGATCGCCGGGAGGAGCTTGAGGGGGCAGCAGGCAGAGCTCCAGCTGATCTACAATGGTGAGTGAGGGCAGCGGACTGACAGCGGGGGCTGGCGGGAGGAGCTGCCATCCCTGCCCCAGCTGCGGAGGGCTCTGGTCCCTGTGTGGACCAGGGCTGGCCTGGGCAGAGCACACAGAGATTTCAGGGACACATGGGGGATTCGTGGCCCGCAGCTTCGGGCTGACCCCGTTGGTCCCTACTCCCTCCGGACCATGGCAAGAGCAGGCAGGGATGGCCCTGGCAGGGGTCTCTCCTCGGCTCCCCGCAGATCCAGGATCTAACCGTGGCTCTGATCCTCTCTCTTTCAGCCCTTGAAGAAATGGCAAATGACATCAGCCTCACCGTTGGACGCCTGGCAATTGACACATTGTGCATTCTCAAGGCAGTAGAGCAGGCTCCCATCCCAATGTTCCAGAGGCTGCAGGATCAGCTGCGCAGGGCATGGCAGACACGGCCTCGTCTGTCGCAGCTTGGCTGGCTGAACAGCTGGAACTCTGTGGAGGGCTGATCCAGGAGGCTGTCTTTGCTGGGGCCACCTGAGCTAGCAGCGATTTTATTTTTCTGTATAATTGATCTTTTCTTCATTTTCTTTTCCTATACTATGTAAATATAGAATGTATTATAATAGACAGACTCCCAGACAGATCTTTCTTTTGCTGCCCAGAGCGTGCAGGGCATAGGGGAGGAGGGGGAAATTTTGCTTGGGCTCAGCCAGGTGCCCAGGCGTGCAATGTTGCAGGGAAAATGGCCAGAGGCCCCTTGACCTTTAGTGGTTCTGCTGAAGCCTTTGTGCCGCCCACAGAGCGGGTGGGCAGGGCCGGAGCTGCGGGGATCCCTGCGGGAGCGGTGCCTGGAGATGGCCACAAGCCCTGTCCCAGGCAGGAAGCGCCATCCGTGTGCTCCTGCCCGTGTGTTGCTGGCTGGATTGCTGAGGGCTCCGAGGTGCCTCTTGATGGGGCTCCTCTGGAGCTCCTGCGGGGCTGTGGCACTGCTGCCGGGCAGGTTGGCCGGGCTGGGGGAGACCCTGAGAGGCTGGGGCAGTGGGCAGCCCTGAGCAAGTGGGTGTCAGAGGCCACCAGCAGCCCCCAGGCAGCCGCCTTGTTCCCAGCACCCGGCTGCTCTGGCGCTTCCCCAGATCGTCTCCCAGGCCTGCGGCAGAAGCCCTCGATGCTGGGACACCACCCCGGAAGGAGGGAGGAGACACCACAAGTGCCCAGGCTGGGCTGGCTGGGGACACGGAGGGCAGGGGGCGGTTGGCTGGGCTTGGCCTCTGGCTGCTGCCAATAAGGGGCAGGGGGCAGAGGCAGGGCTGGCGGCCGGCCCCGGCTCTCGCAGCTGCCCAGGCCACGGTGCTGTGACCGAGGCCCCCCTGACACAGAGCTCTGGGGCCGCAGAGCTGCTGTCACCATGGGGAAGGCGGCCGTGTCTCACTGAGCAGGGCTGCGGAGGCGCTGCTGCCCCGGCGCCTCTGGACCCCACAGGAACAGCACCGGAGCGTGCTCAGGCACAGCAGCACCCTGAACGCCGGCACCTGCTCAACGAGGCTCCCGCACCCGCCGGGATGCCAGACGGGGGGAGACTGTGGGCGCAATTGCCCGTGCTTTGGCAAAAGGCTCCATCAGCGTTCACCACAATGGCTTTCTCTTGACTTGCCAGCCTCACAGCAACGCTTGGCTTCCATGGCCGTGCTTGAGGGCAGAGTCACCACCTTCCACAGGCGGACGTCCCGAGGCAGCAGCATTGGTGCCATGGTGAGAGAGAGACTCTGATGGGGCACGAGCCTTGCGCTGCAGCTGCCCTCCCTCTCCCTCATGCAGGCACCGTAAAGACACATGTGTCAGCTCTGAAACTAAATCCTGGATGTGCTTGCAACAAAGAACAAAGGAGGCGCCGGAGAAAAGCTGGGTCTTCTATGGCTCAGTTTTGCTCTCCACTTGGGGAATCACAGAATGCCACAGCACTTTGTGCTGCAAAGTATCAGAAAGATCATCCAGTTCCCACCGCCCTGCCACGGCCACAGCTGCTGTGCAGGCGCAGCTGTCACTAGGATTGGAAGAACACTTTTCCATGTTTACCTTTTCTCTCCTGGATTTCAAGCTAACATGAAAAAATCGGCTGGTTACAGCTGAATTTTGTGGCTCACAGAACTTGGAATAGCAGTCTCCAGCGGGCCATGGGATGTCCATTCGGCCTTTGCTAGATCATCCCAATGGACCTCAGCTCTCCCTGATAGGTTTATAGAATATTAATCCTGCCCTAGATTCCTCCCCTGCCATGCCCTCCTTGGTTGGTTGCCCTATACCACTCCCCCCTATAAAAACCTCTGCAGACCCCCGGAGCTTTTCTGAGGCGTTGTTCCTGCAGCTGACCTCGAGGCCAGACCACAGGACTTGGTGACCTGTGGCCTTCCAAGGCTTCGATTCTGCAGGTGCCCCTGAGGGCAGTGTGGCACTTGGTGCCCCAGAGCTTTTCTGAGGCATCTCCCACCCCTGCCTCCAGTGCCCTCGAGGCCAGACCACAATCCCTGACAGGAGTCTCCTGTCATTGTGGCAGGAGCCCTTGAGACCAGAGCGCAGGGCTTGCTGTCCTGTAGCCTTCCTGAGGCTTCTCTCTGGAAGGTGCATTCCAGGCACAGCTGCAGGACCTGCTGCTAACCTGGAGATTTTCCAAGGCACCTCTCCTGCAAGTACCCACAAATCCAGTCACTGACATGGAGCAGAGACCCCCAAGAGTGCCCAAGCTGGACTGGGTGGAGGAGGAGGAAGAAGGCCCCGAAGCTGCCCCAGCACAGGAGACTGGAAAGGTGGTGTTGATCCATCCACCACAGGAGGGTGAGTGGCAGAGCTGGGCCACAGGGCTGGTGCCTGCGGCCAGCTTGGCCCCATCCCATCCCATCCCATCCCATCCCATCCCATCCCATCCCATCCCATCCCATCCCCTTGGGGATATGCCCATGGACAGGGCGGAAGAGGGGCTGTGGCCCATCCCCCTGGGTCATCCCAGGGCTGTCCCTGCCTGGGGAGCACAGGGCTGGCCCGCGGCCCCTCAGCTCTGGCTGTGGCCGATCTTTGCCAGGTGCAGCCCTGGACCGCACACAAGAGCAGGAACCTGCCCGTGGCCGCTTCCGCAGAGCAGCGCAGGTACCTGCAGCCATCCCCACCTGGGCTGGGCCTGCTGTCACTGCTCAGCCCAGCACCGTGTGTGGAGCACTCCATGCAACATGCCTGGCTTCTCGCCATTCCCCAACAGCTCATTTGCAAATTCATCAAGAGAATTCGGCAGGAAGAGACCATCTCCAGGGGTGCTGGGCTCAGAGCATACCCGCCCATCTTCCGAACCAAGACCAGTGCTGCCCTGCTGTATATGCTTGTAGAGGAAGGTTTTTACAATGCAAAGCAAGTAAGCAGCCTGTGGCCAGGGTTTGATCATCCCAGGAATTGCTTGGCCTCCCAAGCCACACCTGCTGGTCCCTGTGAGCCTTTGAGGCCATCGCAGTGCGGTGGGAAGGGAAGCACTTCTCTGGGGACACTGGGAACATCGCTCCCTCTGGCAGCTTTCCACATCGCCCCGTGCCTTCTCCAGGTGCCCGCCATGGTGAGATACATCCACCAGTGGCTCATGGCCAATGATTCTGCTGAGCACAGGCTGAACAGGACTCTGCTGCATCTCGCCGAAGCACAGCCAAATGACGCAGTAATGACACTGCTGCGTGTGGCCCCGTCCTGTGACAGGTATGGGGCCCACCTGCCCAGAGGGCTCAAGGCTCCCCAGCCCATCGCCCTGTACAGCTTATCCCAGGTGTCTGACCAACAAAGGGTTCCAGGGCCCTCTGGCTGCTCCCTTTCCCAGCCCTGGCATGTCAGCCCCGAGCCTGCTGCCATGCTCCCTCGCTGCTCCTCAGGGGCCTGTCCCCACAGGGCTGGGCTGCCTGGGTGCTGCTGGCGAGGGGCAGTGGGCAGAGGCAGAGCTGGCGGTCAGCCCGGGCCCCTAGAGATACCCAGGCCACGGTGCTGTGCCTGAGACCCCCTGAGACAGAGCTCTAACCCCGCAGAGCTGCCATGGCCATGTGGAAGACCATCATGTCCTCGCCCAGGACCGCGAAGCTGGCGCAGCGGATTCTCCTGGATGTGCCGGGGAGCTGGCCGAAGCACAGCACGTGCACCTCCGATGGGGACAAAACGGGTGTCTTTGCCCTAGCTGTGAGTTTTGGCCAGTGGCCTTTGCTGGCCCCAAAGCCGCCTCTCCTGCAGCTCTCCTTCCTCCTTCCCCCACTGCATCTCCCTGCCTCAGGTGCTGGCCTGAAACCTGGCCTAGGGGCAGCTGCAGGGCCACCGGTCCCGCTGCTGCCCCTGTGTTTCTCTGGGCCTCTCCCTGCCACGCTCGGGCCTTGCCACACGGACACCTCGGCACTGAGCGCGGTCTCGGGGAGCTTTGTCCTTTGCAGGCAACTGTGGTGATGTGGAAGATCCTCCAGGAGCCCTGTGTCTCACACATCGTGAAGGTGCACTCCTCCCGTCTACTTGTGCATCTGCTCTTCCAAGTGTTCTTCAGCACAGAAGAGACGCCAGAGGAGGTTGATACCTTCTGGAAGGGATGCCAGGAGCAACACGGCCTTGCCACCAGCCCCAACAGGTGCTCCATTCCAGTCCTCCTGTCCCTGCCGCATCAACAGGGCAGGAGCCACTGCTCCCAGTGTGACCCGGGCCTTGCTCTGCACACAGGTTTGCCTTGCAGACCCTGAAGTCCCTGCTGTGCCGAGAGCAGTACAAGGATGTGGTGATGGCAATGGAACGCAGGTGTGGCTGGGACACGCTGCTCTGTGCTGACACCCAGCACTATGCCGTGGGTCTGCTGGCCAGGTGAGACCCCCTTCTCCCCGCTGCCTCTGACATTTGTGCTCTGCCCCTGGGGGGCCCCACACAGTCCCCGTGGTCGTGGGCCAGAGGGCCTTGTCACTGAGGGATGGCCAAGCAGCCTGGAAAAAGCAGGGAAAGGGGGCTGCCCACAAAGAGCCAAATCTCAAATGGCCCAGGTCCCCTTGCTGTATGCTGGGGAAAGACCAGACCACTGTGAGTCAATCCTGGGAGAGGTTTGCTCCCCTGGCTCACAATCTTATGGACTTTTACTCCTGACAGGGAGATGTCCTGCATCTCCATACGCTCGTGTTCCCGGATCTTCCGCTATCTGCTCCAGCTGCTCAGCACACAGGAGCCACGCTGGGATCTGCCCGCCCTGGCATTCCTTGTGGAGGTGAGCCTGTTGGCCAGCGCTGCCTCGCTGAGCTGCCTCCCAGCTCTCTGCCCTCTCGTAGCCACAGCTGCCAGGACGGTGCCCACGCCCTGTGCTGCTGCCTGGGCCCAGCCCTGTGCGGTTCTGGGCTCCTGCCGGCCGGGTCCCCTGTCACTGCCCTGTGCCTTTCAGGTCCTAAAGTTCTTGGATTTGACTAAATCTGGTGTCAGCATCCTGAAGATCATGTCAAGGCACCTGCAGAGCGAGTGCAGGGAGCGGCGTCGCCTGGCGCTCAGAGGCCTCGTGGTGCTCAGCAAGGATCCCTTGACGGTGAGAAGGGGGCAGCGGCTGAAGCTGCGCTGGGCAAAGCAGCCCCTTGGGCTGGCAGGACTTCAGGGGCTGAGGCAGCTGCTGCCAGCTCTCCTGCCTCACCTGCCCCGGTGCTTTGGGACAGGCCTTTGGCCCGAGGGCCCTGCAGCAGCAGGGTGGGGTTGCAGAGCCAGGGCGGTGTTGGCCGTGCAGCCGTCCATGGCTTCCCAGCACAGCCTTGTGTTCCACACAGGCCAGAAGGATGTGCAGTGTATCTCAAAGCCTTCTGGAGTTGCTGGGAGATGCAGATGGAGACGTGGTCAGCATGAGCCTCCGTGTGTTCAGGAATGTGCTCCAGCACAAAGACATCCTGGTATCCAGCACCACTGCCCCAAAGCTGGCTGAGGCGCTCCTGCTGCTCTTTGACCACGTAAGGCTCTGTGTCCCCATCTGCAGGCCATGACTGCTCCCCAGAAACTTTGCCCACGTGAACCTGGAGTAATTGGTCTTAAGGCTTCACCCACTTCCTTTCCTCCAGGACAACAGCTATGTGCAGGTGCTCTCGCTTGAGCTTTTCTTCAGGGTGATGGACCTGGTAGTGGATGAGGGAAAAAAGCCCCTTGAGAAGATTTTGAGCCAAAGCCTGCTCCCACTCTTTTTCTACTGCCATGATGAGAATCAGCGCATTGCAAAGGTGAGGTTTTGCGTGTTGCTGGTGGATCCCTGGGAGGGAGCTCAGCTGCCTCCTGCCCTGGCGCCTGGCAGGGCTGCAGCCTCCTCCAGGCCGTGGCACAGGAACACGGGTCCTGTGTCCTGGGCTGTGGGGCCATCTCTGGCTCTCTGCTGCTCTCCAGGCCTCTCAGGAAACACTGCTTCGTGTGGCCGAGTTCCTGAAGAGAAGGAAGCTCAAGCAGCTGGTGAAGAAGGAGCAGCTGTGGAAGTTTGCAGAGCGCCTGGTAAGGATGGCCTGGAAGCCCCATGCTCAGCCTGGAGAAGCCCCGTGAGCGCGGTGCTCGGTGTGTGGGCTGGCAGCTGTGCCCCTGCCCGGTGCTGCACCCAGAGGCCACGCGGGCTCTTCTCCAGGCTCCCGTGGGCCCCAGCCGGGTGCCGATGGAGCCCGGCCCGGCAGGGCTGCGGGGCGGCCCCGCGGCTCCCCGGGCAGCAGCCGGCCCTCTGCCCCCTCCAGAGCCCGGCGCCAGCGGCTGCTGGCCGGGCCTCGGGGCTGTGCGGGCAGGGGAGGCCGGGGCAGGGCGCAGGGAGCGCCCGGCCCAGGGGCCGAGCCCGCGCCAACCCTTCCCTCCTGCCACTCTCTCCAGCTGGAAGAGGACAGGAGCCGAGTGGCCGAGCACCTGCGCCAGACCCTTCCCTACCTGGACAGCCCACAGGAGCCCCTGCGAGAGGCGGCCGTCAGGTTCATGGGTGAGCCACGAGCCCGGGCTCCCTCCCCGCCCCGCCGCAGCTCGGCCCCAGCCCCGGCTGCTGCCCCGGCAGCGCCATCCGGGCCCGGTGCCGTGGAGCCCCGCCTGGCCCCGGCGCTGCTGCCGCCCTCCGGCAGCCGTGCCATGGGGCGGCAGCGTGCGGCAAGGGCCCGGGCTGAGCCCTGCCGGGCCACCAGGGCGTGTGGCCACAGGGCTGGCAGCGCCGCTGGCAGGGAGCTGTGCCGCTGGCAGCGCCGTGACAACCTCTGTGTTCACAGGCATGGCCGGGGTGCTTCTGATGGGGCAGCAGGAAGAGCTCCACGCCCTCAGTCAGGGTGAGTGAGGGCAGCGGGCTGACAGCGGGGACTGGCGGGAGAGGTGCAATGCCTGGGCAGGGTGCTGCAATCCCTGTCCCGGCTGGGGTGGGCTTTGCTCCTTGTGTGGATAACAGGTGGCGTGGGCAGAGCACAGAGAGATTTCAGGGTCTCGGAGGGGCGGACTCATGGCAGGCTGATCCAGTTGACACCCCCTTTTCTTGTGGCTATGGCAAGAGCTGGGTGTGATGGACCTCACAGGAAGGTCTCCTAGGATTCCTGGCTCTAACTGGGGCTCTGCTCCTCTCTCTTCCAGCCCTTCAAGCCCTGAGGAGAGATGACAGACCTTCCCAGACAAACATGGAATTTCAGCATCTATTCAATGAAAGAGCTGCAGAACTGGCTCAGAAGAACCAGTGTCTGCATCAGGCCTCCAAATGCCATGGAAGATGAGACTACCTTGAGACCAGAAGAGACCAGCTGGAGCTCCAGGCACAGCGGATGATTGGAACGCCTGACCCTGTGGGAAACTTGCAGGGCTCCAGCCCTCTCCCTGCTTATAGATAGCTTCTTCCCTCCAGCCCTCAGACATTGCCCATCCCCTCTTTTTCCCTCCACTCTCCCTCCCTGTTGACACCTCTTTCCCTCCAGCCCTCAGATCCTGCCGATCCCAATTTTTCCCTCCCACCTCAGCCCTTGGTTTCATCTTCCATTAATAAACAGTTTGGCTTCTTCACTTTGCCTCCATCTCTGTGGAGATGAAGCGACGCAAATCCCGAGCCCTGGGGCACACAGGCCCCTGCTGCCGTCCTCTTCCATGCCATGGTTTGTGCACACACACAGAGGAACGAGGGCAGATCAGGCTGGAAAGGTGCCTGTGCTGAAATTCCACAACACTGTGGAGTTAGAGATCTTGCTGAGCACCTTGGAGCCCCTAGAACTTTGGAAGAGCCAGCCTGAGTATGCTCTGAACCCAGCTGTGAGGGATTCCATGGCAAGCATCCACAGAGGGCAAAGGAGCTTGGAATGCTGGAGGTTTTCAAGAAAAGCTTCCTGAAAGCACAGCGGTGCTCCATCCCTGCACAGGATGAGGAAGAGGGCAGAACCAGCGACCATCCGGGCTTAACAGGGAGCTTTGGGTGTGCCTGAGGGCAAATGAAGCAGCAGCGCGGTGCCCGAGACTCGGACGCGCGACCGTGCCAGTGCCTGGAGCGCTGTCAGGCAGTGCCGGGATCCTAGGTGTGGTTCTGGTCCCCACAAGTGAAGAATGGCAGCCCCAGGCTCAGAGCCAGTCAGAAAGCCAACCAAGTGAGCCCACAGGGAGGGCGCCCTTCCAGTTTCTCTGGGCCATGGCCGCAAAACAGCCCCTGCTGCTTCTTCCTCCGCCTGTGTTTGGGGTGTGCTGGTGGCAGAGGCAGCCAGGTTGGGCTCTGCCTTCCAAAGCCTGTTGGGAGCAGGCATGAAAAGCGCTGCGTGCTGGAAGGTGCTGGCAAGAGCATCCTGTGGGAACAGGGCTCTGGGCTCTGGCCGGGACCAGCCTGGTTTTGGTGCCGTGAGTGCAGGCAGGAGTTGAGGCAGCTGAAGAGGCAGCGGGCAGCTCATGTTTGTAGAGGGCCTGAGGCTGCACGTCTGAGCCTCCACCTGGAAACACACTTGGGGGAATACGAGCTAGAGCTGGAGTGCCTGTCCTGAAAGGACCTGAAGTCTTTCAGCCTTGCCAGCGTTTCTTGAGGGAGTGTTGTTGTTCCCCAGAAAACCTACACATTTTGGGAAACGCCTTTGGAGGAAAGGGGCTTGCTTCTCAAGGAAAGTGCTTCCCAGGGAGCTCCCAGTGAGGTAGGTGCGAGTATCCCCCTTTGGCTCTCTGTGCTCCTTTCAGTCCTTGAAGGCCCATTGCACTTGGCAGAGGGGCAGGAAGAAGGCTGTGAAGAGCAGGTTTGGCATCCACCTGGACCTGCCGAGACCAAGCCAAGCACCTGCAGCAGGATGTGTTACCCCCCTTTGGACAGAGGTGTGAGCAGAACCGTCTCTGTCCCGCTGTGAGCCCCAAAGCTCTCTGTGGGAGCTGTGAATTAAAAGGCCTTTACACACACCCTTTTCACATCTTCCCTGTCTGCTGTTGCCCCAGATCGAAAAAAGCAAGATGTATTCTATTTGCCATCTGTATGGCAGTTGTCTTGTGTGAAGCGGGCAGTTGTTCCTTACCTCTTCCACAATCAATCCTCCCTCTGGAAAGACATCTGCTGATAGTGGGCCACTGCAAGACTGAAAAGAACTGTAACATGCCATTGTGAGATGCTCCGCCCAGAGGGAGGAGCCAAGCATCCCTACCTGCATGTATGGTCTTGAACTTCTGGCCCAGGAGCACAGCTATTTCTGCGCTGGATTTTCCCAGAGGAACAGCTGCCTCTTCCACTGCCTCTTCAGAGGAAGACTGCACCCTTTTCCACAAGATCACTTCTCCAACAGAACCACACCTGACACTCCGGGAGGACTGCAGCCACAATTCCAATTGGACTGCTACCAACACCCTGTCCACCAGGGTGTCAGGTTGTATTCTGACTCTGTCAGTGTTGTTTTAGTTCACTGCATTGTTTATTTTATCTGTTATTTCCTTCCCTAATAAAGAACTGGTATTCCTGCTCCCATATTTTTGCCTGGGAGCCCCCCTTAATTTCAAACTTAGAGCAATTCAGAGGGAAGAGGTCTACATTTTTCCATTTCAGGGGAGGTTCCTGCCTTCCTTAGCAGACACCTGTCTTTCCAAACCAAGACAGCTGGGTTTCAGCTCTTGGCAATATGCATTTGCCTCCTGCTTGGTGGGAGCTGCTGTGGCCCAGGGCCAGCACAGAGCTGGGCTGGGTGGGCCAGGCAGCGTGGAGAGTCTTGGCTGATCTTGGTGCGTGCCTGGCCTCAGAAAGGCTTGGAAGGTTTGCCTCCCAAAGTGTCCTGCTCATTGGCTCTCCCTGTGCATCTTGGAGAGCACAAGGTGGGCATTTCTGGCAGCTGGGCATCAGCAGGCCTTACAATGGAGGCGTGTTGTGGAGCGAGCCCAGCTGAGGTACCCTGAGAGGAGCCCAGTGCTCCTTGCTCCTCTCTGCTGACACGGGAGCGTCTGTCTGCTTTCGGGATGGCCCTGGCTGCGTGAGGGGTGCTACGCGGACACGAGACAGCGGGTCCTGTCCCGCTGGGTCCCAGCAGTGCCTCGCAGCAGTCCTGCATCCACGTCAGGATGCTGGCCAAGAGAGGCCCTGGAAGCTGAGGCAGCTGATTTTAAGCTTTTGCAGATACACACAGGGGATGGCCAACAGTGTTCCCTCAGGGTACAGCAGTCCTGAGGGGCCTCCCCAGAGCTGCCTGATGCCGCCCACTCCCTGTGGCACCAGTTGCTTTCCTGTGGAATGTTCTACCTGCCCCAAGAGTACAGAGGGAGCTGGAAAAAGAGCTTGCCAGGCTGCTCTCAATCCTTTACCAGCAGCCCTGGCTGAGTGGAGAAGTCCGAGCTGAGCGCAGATGTGCCAGTGGAACAGCCGTGCACAGGAAGGCTTGGTGGGAAGGATTGAAACATGGGGTTAGAACTAGAAGATATTAATTAGAAGGTATTGAATAGTAATAGGCATATAAAATAATGGATATTGCTTAGGGCCACATCCTTGTGTTACGTGAGAATATACCGTATCCTGGCCTATGGGAAAGGAAGAGACTACGTGCAGAGCAGCAAGGAGAGACCTGATAAGGAGAAGGAATGTATATGGAAAACAGGATACAGGGTGTAAAGACAACTGAAAATGGGGCCCCTTATGTTCTGGGAACAGATGGATCCTGACCCCAGGCTTGGACCGTGGCCAAGGAATCAATGGGCATGTGCAAAGCAGTGGGGTCGAAAAGTCAGCCTGAAGAAGACCATTCTTACTTCATCCCTTTTACGACCCCCGAAGCCTGGGACGACCACCAGAGACAGCTGCGCAGGCGCAGAGGACCGACAAGCTGATTAGCATACAGAGCGGAGAGGGAGGGGAGCCAGGAAATGGCCCATGGGGAAACTTAATGCATATGTAACACTCCAGGGATAAAAGAACACGTGTGTAAGCAAGGGGCACGCATGTATTTGGGGAAATGTCCCACATGCGTCCGGCCGAATAAACATACCTACTTTAAAACTCACTCTGTCTCTGAGTTTTAGAGTCTGGCTCCGCGTGTCAGGATGAGCCAGGATCCATAGGCCTGGCAGCCTGAGCTTGCTGCCAGGGAATTCCTCGGAGAAGATCCTTCAGAGTGCCATCCCACGGCACATGCAGGGAACCAGGGGGTCTGCTGGATGGTGGGAAAGCTTTGAGGAGGGACAGGGACAGCTGGGGGTCCTGGCAGGCTGTTGAGGGCTTCTCTGCGGGTGTTTGCGGGGGGTTGGTGTTGGGGAGCGTGTTGAGGAAGGAGTTGTCTGGAAGGTGAGAGGTCTAGGCTGGAATTTGAATAAACTTGAAGGCAGCATCTGTGATTTGGCACAGCTTTGCTTATGGAGGGCAGAAGGAATATCTGTGACTTTTCCTCTTTGTGGTCCTGATTCTCCTGCAGGGAACAAGATGGGAGAGCTGTACCTTATTGGCCACTTACTGGGGGAGGATGAGCCCTTTTTCCATCTACTCATTTGTTTGGGCTACTTTTGTAAGACTGAGTGGACTTTCATTCCTTGAGAGCTTTTATTCCTTAAGAGAATGACGATATTATCATCCCTTCATTGAAAACCATTTGCACACCAAAGAATGGTCTTCTTTTTGCCTCTCTATAGTGCTATGTTTCCAAGGAGACTTTCAGTGGAATGTGTTACGGCAAATGAGTTGCTGCTTTTAGATGGGAACAAACTTCCAAATCATTCACATTCTCCAGCAATCTCTATTAATTTGAGAAGTTTGCAAATTTTGGAACTACTCCAGTGGCCCAATGAGAAGTAAAGCCTTCCTGAATTGAGGATTCTTAAATGGCCTGATCCCGCAGAGCAGGGCAGGGTTTGCTGATGGTTTGAGCTGCTCCTAAAGATCCTGTTGGGCTGTCTCAGACACCTGGGGCCAGGGATTCCTTCCAACCTTGGCCACTTAGGGTGGGCTGGGGGCGGCCCCACAGCAGGTGGCAACAGTGTGTGCAAGGGCCCTTTGTGACACGCTGCAGCACGGTCACCATGGCATGGAACGGGACAGGGTGTCCAGGGGCCCTCCCTTTGTGACACGTGGTGACATAGGAGCTGGCAGTGACAAGAGCACGCCACAGTGCTCGGAGCAGGCGACGTAACAGGACGGGACAGAGCGGTGTCGTGAGGAGCCCCCGCACAGCGCGCTCGTTCGTGTCCGACCCGGAGCTTTTCCGAGGCGTTATTCCTACAGGTGACCTCGTGGCAGGACGTCGGGACTTGGCAGCCCGTGGCCTTCCCGAGGCTTTTCTTTTGCAGGTGCCCGCAAGGCCAGACTGAGGGAATTGGTGACCACAATCCTTACAAGGAGTCTCCTGTCATTGTGGCAGGAGCCCTCAAGACCAGAGTGCAGGACTTGCTGTCCTGCAGCCTTCCTGAGGTTTCTCTGTCTCAGGTGAGTGGCAGAGCTGAGCCACAGGGCTGATGGCTGCAGCCAGCTTGACCCCATCCCATTCCATCCCATCCCATCCCATCCCCTGGGGACATGCCCATGGACAGGATGGAAGAGTGGCCGGGCAGACACCCCGCAGTGGCCGTGCTCCATCCCCTGGGGCATCCCGGGACTGTCCCTTCCTGGGGAACAAAGGGCTGGGCTGTGTTCTCCGGCCTCTCCAGCAGCCCCTCAGCTCTGGCTGTGCTCGCTTTTTTCCAGGTGCAGCCCTGGACCAGACACAAGAGCAGGAACCCAGCCGTGGCCGCTTCCGCAAAAGCCTGAAGGTACCAGCAGCCATCCCCACCTGGGCTGGGCCTGCTGTCACTGCTCAGCCGAGCACCACGCTTGGAGCACTCCATGGAACACACCAGGCTTCCCTGTCCTTTGTTCTCCTGCAGATGTTCCGGAAGTTCCTGCGCATTCGGCGGAGAAAGACCGGCAGCACAGCAGCTGAGGGCCCAGCCAAGCCTGACTCGGGGCTGACCGAGCTCCAGGCTGAGCCTGATGTCAGCCCGGATTCGGCTGAGCGCTCAGAAGACTCTGACGCCTCAGCGACTGAAACCTGGGCAAAGGCTCTTCACTCGTCAAAGACTGAGGATGTGGCCATCACAAACAGCAACAATGAAGAGACTCAGGGCATCACAAATACTGACACCACGCCTGCTCCCACTATGATTCATGCTCCCACTATGGATTTTTTCGAGGAGAGTGCTGTTCTTTCTCAGCAGCAGGTAAGCAGCTTGGGGCCAGGCCTGGAGGACTTCCCAGGATTGTGTGTCCCCTCAAGCCATGGTAACTGGGCCCACTCAGCCTTTGAGGCCAGCACAGTGTGGCGGGAAGTAAACCACTTCTTGGGGGCAGCATGGGAAGTTTCTCCCCTGGACAGTGCTCCAAGTCTTCCCCATGCCTCCTCCAGGTGCCAGGCATTGTAAGGAACATCCACCAGAGTCTCGTCTCCCACGTCTCTGTGGATGCCAGGCTGCAAATTGACCTTGTGAGGCTGGCTGAAGAACACCCTGCTGACGTGGTGCTGACCCTCCTGCGCTGTGCCCCAACGTGTGACAGGTACAGGGCCCACGAGCCTGGAGAGCTCAGGGCTCAGCAGCCTTTAGGGCCCGTGGCCCTGCACAGCCTGTCCCGTGGGGTCTGCCAGACAGGCAGAGAGGCCCAGGACCCTCGGGCCCCTCTGTTTCCTGAGCCTGCTGCCAGTGCTCCTTCCCTGCCCTTCAGGGCTCCAGGGCTCTGTCACCTGGGCCCCCACAGCTGCACAGGGCATGGTGCTGTGACCGACATGCCCCTGACACAGAGCTCTGATCCCACAGAGCTGCTGCAATGATGTGGAGAACCATAGGATCATCGGGACCAGCAGTGGAGAAAGTGCTGCCAACACTGCTCCGTGTGATGGAGGACTGGCCTCTGCACAGAATGTGCACGTCTGATGGGGACAACGAGGACGTTTTTGCCCTGGCTGTGAGTTTCTGGAACTGGCCTTTGCTCACCCCCAGGTCGCCTCTCCAGCAGCTCTCCATCCTCTCTCCGCCTCAGGCGCTGGGCTGAAACCGGGGCCAGGGGCAGGCTCAGGGGGCACCAGGCCCGCTGCTCCCCTGCGTCTGCCCTTGGGTCCTGCCCCATGGACACCTCGGCACTGAGCCCTGCCTGGGGCTGCTTCTCTTGCAGGCAACTCTGGTGATCTGGGTGATTGTCCAGGTGCCTGCGTGCAACAAGGCGATGATCCCTTATTCCTCCCACCTGTTTGTGGCTCTGCTCTTCCATGTTGTCATCACCACACAGCAGACGCCACCAGAGGAAGTTGATAACTTCTGGAGAGCATGCCAGGAGGAACACCGCCTTCCCAGCAAGCCCAACAGGTCCCAGTCCTCTTGTCCTTCCCGTGCCCTTGTGGCCAGCGCCAGTGCTCCCAGTGTGACCTGGGCTTTTCTTTGCACACAGGTTTGCAGTGCAGGTCATGAAGGCTCTGCTCTACCAACTGCGCTGTGACCGTGTGGTGAAGGCTATGAAGCACAAGCGTGGCTGGGACATGCTGCTGTGTGCTGACACCCAGCACTACGCCGTGGGTCTGTTGGCCAGGTGAGACCCCCTTCTCCCCACTGCCCCCAGCATTTGTGCCCTGTGCCCCTGTGGTCATGGGCCAGAGGGCCTCATCACCAAGGGACGGCCAAGGAGACTGGAAAAGGCGGGGAGAGGAGGGTGTCCAGAAAGAGCTGCCCTAAAAAGCACCTACATCCCCTCCAGAGATGCTGGGGAAAAACCAGACCTCTGTGAGTCAGTCCTGGGAGGGGTTTGGCCCCCCCACCTCAGGGCCTTGGTGGCTTTTTCCCCCTTCCAGGGAGATGTGCAATATCTTGGTCCCCTTCTGTTCCCGCATTGCATTCCACCTGCTCCAGCCACTCAGCAGAGAGGCGCCACACTGGGATCTGCCCTTCCTGGCATTCCTTGTGGAGGTGAGCCTGTTGGCCAGCGCTGCCTCGCTGAGCTGCCTCCCAGCTCTCTGCCCTCTCGTAGCCACAGCTGCCAGGACGGTGCCCACGCCCTGTGCTGCTGCCTGGGCCCAGCCCTGTGCGGTTCTGGGCTCCTGCCGGCCGGGTCCCCTGTCACTGCCCTGTGCCTTTCAGGTCCTAAAGTTCTTGGATTTGACTAAATCTGGTGTCAGCATCCTGAAGATCATGTCAAGGCACCTGCAGAGCGAGTGCAGGGAGCGGCGTCGCCTGGCGCTCAGAGGCCTCGTGGTGCTCAGCAAGGATCCCTTGACGGTGAGAAGGGGGCAGCGGCTGAAGCTGCGCTGGGCAAAGCAGCCCCTTGGGCTGGCAGGGCTTCAGGAGCTGAGGAAGCTGCTGCCAGCTCTCCTGCCTCACCTGCCCCGGTGCTTTGGGACAGGCCTTTGGCCCGTGGGCCCTGCAGCAGCAGGGTGGGGTGGCAGTGCCAGGGCGGTGTTGGCCGTGCAGCCGTCCATGGCTTCCCAGCACAGCCTTGTGTTCCACACAGGCCAGAAGGATGTGCAGTGTATCTCAAAGCCTTCTGGAGTTGCTGGGAGATGCAGATGGAGACGTGGTCAGCATGAGCCTCCGTGTGTTCAGGAATGTGCTCCAGCACAAAGACATCCTGGTATCCAGCACCACTGCCCCAAAGCTGGCTGAGGCGCTCCTGCTGCTCTTTGACCACGTAAGGCTCTGTGTCCCCATCTGCAGGCCATGACTGCTCCCCAGAAACTTTGCCCACGTGAACCTGGAGTAATTGGTCTTAAGGCTTCACCCTCTTCCTTTCCTCCAGGACAACAGCTATGTGCAGGTGCTCTCGCTTGAGCTTTTCTTCAGGGTGATGGACCTGGTAGTGGATGAGGGAAAAAAGCCCCTTGAGAAGATTTTGAGCCAAAGCCTGCTCCCACTCTTTTTCTACTGCCATGATGAGAATCAGCGCATTGCAAAGGTGAGGTTTTGCGTGTTGCTGGTGGATCCCTGGGAGGGAGCTCAGCTGCCTCCTGCCCTGGCGCCTGGCAGGGCTGCAGCCTCCTCCAGGCCTTGGCACAGGAACACGGGTCCTGTGTCCTGGGCTGTGGGGCCATCTCTGGCTCTCTGCTGCTCTCCAGGCCTCTCAGGAAACACTGCTTCATGTGGCCGAGTTCCTGAAGAGAAGGAAGCTCAAGCAGCTGGTGAAGAAGGAGCAGCTGTGGAAGTTTGCAGAGCGCCTGGTAAGGATGGCCTGGAAGCCCCAGGCTCAGCCTGGAGAAGCCCCGTGAGCGCGGTGCTCGGTGTGTGGGCTGGCAGCTGTGCCCCTGCCCGGTGCTGCACCCAGAGGCCGCACTGGCTCTTCTCCAGGCTCCCGTGGGCTCCAGCCGGGTGCCGATGGAGCCCGGCCCGGCAGGGCCGCGGGGCGGCCCCGTGGCTCCCCGGGCAGCAGCCGGCCCTCTGCCCCCTCCAGAGCCCCGTGCCAGCGGCTGCTGGCCGGGCCTCGGGGCTGTGCGGGCAGGGGAGGCCGGGGCAGGGCGCAGGGAGCGCCCGGCCCAGGGGCCGAGCCCGCGCCAACCCTTCCCTCCTGCCGCTCTCTGCAGCTGGAAGAGGACAGGAGCCGAGCGGCCGAGATCCTGCGCCAGACCCTTCCCTACCTGGACAGCCCACAGGAGCCCCTGCGAGAGGCGGCCGTCAGGTTCATGGGTGAGCCACGAGCCCGGGCTCCCTCCCCGCCCCGCCGCAGCTCGGCCCCAGCCCCGGCTGCTGCCCCGGCAGCGCCATCCGGGCCCGGTGCCGTGGAGCCCCGCCTGGCCCCGGCGCTGCTGCCGCCCTCCGGCAGCCGTGCCATGGGGCGGCAGCGTGCGGCAAGGGCCCGGGCTGAGCCCTGCCGGGCCACCAGGGCGTGTGGCCACAGGGCTGGCAGCGCCGCTGGCAGGGAGCTGTGCCGCTGGCAGCGCCGTGACAACCTCTGTGTTCACAGGCATGGCCGGGGTGCTTCTGATGGGGCAGCAGGAAGAGCTCCACGCCCTCAGTCAGGGTGAGTGAGGGCAGCGGGCTGACAGCGGGGACTGGCGGGAGAGGTGCAATGCCTGGGCAGGGTGCTGCAATCCCTGTCCCGGCTGGGGTGGGCTTTGCTCCTTGTGTGGATAACAGGTGGCGTGGGCAGAGCACAGAGAGATTTCAGGGTCTCGGAGGGGCGGACTCATGGCAGGCTGATCCAGTTGACACCCCCTTTTCTTGTGGCTATGGCAAGAGCTGGGTGTGATGGACCTCACAGGAAGGTCTCCTAGGATTCCTATAGATCCTGGCTCTAACTGGGGCTCTGCTCCTCTCTCTTCCAGCCCTTCAAGCCCTGAGGAGAGATGACAGACCTTCCCAGACAAACATGGAATTTCAGCATCTATTCAATGAAAGAGCTGCAGAACTGGCTCAGAAGAACCAGTGTCTGCATCAGGCCTCCAAATGCCATGGAAGATGAGACTACCTTGAGACCAGAAGAGACCAGCTGGAGCTCCAGGCACAGCGGATGATTGGAACGCCTGACCCTGTGGGAAACTTGCAGGGCTCCAGCCCTCTCCCTGCTTATAGATAGCTTCTTCCCTCCAGCCCTCAGACATTGCCCATCCCCTCTTTTTCCCTCCACTCTCCCTCCCTGTTGACACCTCTTTCCCTCCAGCCCTCAGATCCTGCCGATCCCAATTTTTCCCTCCCACCTCAGCCCTTGGTTTCATCTTCCATTAATAAACAGTTTGGCTTCTTCACTTTGCCTCCATCTCTGTGGAGATGAAGCGACGCAAATCCCGAGCCCTGGGGCACACAGGCCCCTGCTGCCGTCCTCTTCCATGCCATGGTTTGTGCACACACACAGAGGAACGAGGGCAGATCAGGCTGGAAAGGTGCCTGTGCTGAAATTCCACAACACTGTGGAGTTAGAGATCTTGCTGAGCACCTTGGAGCCCCTAGAACTTTGGAAGAGCCAGCCTGAGTATGCTCTGAACCCAGCTGTGAGGGATTCCATGGCAAGCATCCACAGAGGGCAAAGGAGCTTGGAATGCTGGAGGTTTTCAAGAATAGCTTCCTGAAAGCACAGCGGTGCTCCATCCCTGCACAGGATGAGGAAGAGGGCAGAACCAGCGACCATCCGGGCTTAACAGGGAGCTTTGGGTGTGCCTGAGGGCAAATGAAGCAGCAGCGCGGTGCCCGAGACTCGGACGCGCGACCGTGCCAGTGCCTGGAGCGCTGTCAGGCAGTGCCGGGATCCTAGGTGTGGTTCTGGTCCCCACAAGTGAAGAATGGCAGCCCCAGGCTCAGAGCCAGTCAGAAAGCCAACCAAGTGAGCCCACAGGGAGGGCGCCCTTCCAGTTTCTCTGGGCCATGGCCGCAAAACAGCCCCTGCTGCTTCTTCCTCCGCCTGTGTTTGGGGTGTGCTGGTGGCAGAGGCAGCCAGGTTGGGCTCTGCCTTCCAAAGCCTGTTGGGAGCAGGCATGAAAAGCGCTGCGTGCTGGAAGGTGCTGGCAAGAGCATCCTGTGGGAACAGGGCTCTGGGCTCTGGCCGGGACCAGCCTGGTTTTGGTGCCGTGAGTGCAGGCAGGAGTTGAGGCAGCTGAAGAGGCAGCGGGCAGCTCATGTTTGTAGAGGGCCTGAGGCTGCACGTCTGAGCCTCCACCTGGAAACACGCTTGGGGGAATACGAGCTAGAGCTGGAGTGCCTGTCCTGAAAGGACCTGAAGTCTTTCAGCCTTGCCAGCGTTTCTTGAGGGAGTGTTGTTGTTCCCCAGAAAACCTACACATTTTGGGAAACGCCTTTGGAGGAAAGGGGCTTGCTTCTCAAGGAAAGTGCTTCCCAGGGAGCTCCCAGTGAGGTAGGTGCGAGTATCCCCCTTTGGCTCTCTGTGCTCCTTTCAGTCCTTGAAGGCCCATTGCACTTGGCAGAGGGGCAGGAAGAAGGCTGTGAAGAGCAGGTTTGGCATCCACCTGGACCTGCCGAGACCAAGCCAAGCACCTGCAGCAGGATGTGTTACCCCCCTTTGGACAGAGGTGTGAGCAGAACCGTCTCTGTCCCGCTGTGAGCCCCAAAGCTCTCTGTGGGAGCTGTGAATTAAAAGGCCTTTACACACACCCTTTTCACATCTTCCCTGTCTGCTGTTGCCCCAGATCGAAAAAAGCAAGATGTATTCTATTTGCCATCTGTATGGCAGTTGTCTTGTGTGAAGCGGGCAGTTGTTCCTTACCTCTTCCACAATCAATCCTCCCTCTGGAAAGACATCTGCTGATAGTGGGCCACTGCAAGACTGAAAAGAACTGTAACATGCCATTGTGAGATGCTCCGCCCAGAGGGAGGAGCCAAGCATCCCTACCTGCATGTATGGTCTTGAACTTCTGGCCCAGGAGCACAGCTATTTCTGCGCTGGATTTTCCCAGAGGAACAGCTGCCTCTTCCACTGCCTCTTCAGAGGAAGACTGCACCCTTTTCCACAAGATCACTTCTCCAACAGAACCACACCTGACACTCCGGGAGGACTGCAGCCACAGTTCCAATTGGACTGCTACCAACACCCTGTCCACCAGGGTGTCAGGTTGTATTCTGACTCTGTCAGTGTTGTTTTAGTTCACTGCATTGTTTATTTTATCTGTTATTTCCTTCCCTAATAAAGAACTGGTATTCCTGCTCCCATATTTTTGCCTGGGAGCCCCCCTTAATTTCAAACTTAGAGCAATTCAGAGGGAAGAGGTCTACATTTTTCCATTTCAGGGGAGGTTCCTGCCTTCCTTAGCAGACACCTGTCTTTCCAAACCAAGACAGCTGGGTTTCAGCTCTTGGCAATATGCATTTGCCTCCTGCTTGGTGGGAGCTGCTGTGGCCCAGGGCCAGCACAGAGCTGGGCTGGGTGGGCCAGGCAGCGTGGAGAGTCTTGGCTGATCTTGGTGCGTGCCTGGCCTCAGAAAGGCTTGGAAGGTTTGCCTCCCAAAGTGTCCTGCTCATTGGCTCTCCCTGTGCATCTTGGAGAGCACAAGGTGGGCATTTCTGGCAGCTGGGCATCAGCAGGCCTTACAATGGGGGCGTGTTGTGGAGCGAGCCCAGCTGAGGTACCCTGAGAGGAGCCCAGTGCTCCTTGCTCCTCTCCGCTGACACGGGAGCGTCTGTCTGCTTTCGGGATGGCCCTGGCTGCGTGAGGGGTGCTACGTGGACACGAGACAGCCGGTCCTGTCCCGCTGGGTCCCAGCAGTGCCTCGCAGCAGTCCTGCATCCACGTCAGGATGCTGGCCAAGAGAGGCCCTGGAAGCTGAGGCAGCTGATTTTAAGCTTTTGCAGATACACACAGGGGATGGCCAACAGTGTTCCCTCAGGGTACAGCAGTCCTGAGGGGCCTCCCCAGAGCTGCCTGATGCCGCCCACTCCCTGTGGCACCAGTTGCTTTCCTGTGGAATGTTCTACCTGCCCCAAGAGTACAGAGGGAGCTGGAAAAAGAGCTTGCCAGGCTGCTCTCAATCCTTTACCAGCAGCCCTGGCTGAGTGGAGAAGTCCGAGCTGAGCGCAGATGTGCCAGTGGAACAGCCGTGCACAGGAAGGCTTGGTGGGAAGGATTGAAACATGGGGTTAGAACTAGAAGATATTAATTAGAAGGTATTGAATAGTAATAGGCATATAAAATAATGGATATTGCTTAGGGCCACATCCTTGTGTTACGTGAGAATATACCGTATCCTGGCCTATGGGAAAGGAAGAGACTACGTGCAGAGCAGCAAGGAGAGACCTGATAAGGAGAAGGAATGTATATGGAAAACAGGATACAGGGTGTAAAGACAACTGAAAATGGGGCCCCTTATGTTCTGGGAACAGATGGATCCTGACCCCAGGCTTGGACCGTGGCCAAGGAATCAATGGGCATGTGCAAAGCAGTGGGGTCGAAAAGTCAGCCTGAAGAAGACCATTCTTACTTCATCCCTTTTACGACCCCCGAAGCCTGGGACGACCACCAGAGACAGCTGCGCAGGCGCAGAGGACCGACAAGCTGATTAGCATACAGAGCGGAGAGGGAGGGGAGCCAGGAAATGGCCCATGGGGAAACTTAATGCATATGTAACACTCCAGGGATAAAAGAACACGTGTGTAAGCAAGGGGCACGCATGTATTTGGGGAAATGTCCCACATGCGTCCGGCCGAATAAACATACCTACTTTAAAACTCACTCTGTCTCTGAGTTTTAGAGTCTGGCTCCGCGTGTCAGGATGAGCCAGGATCCATAGGCCTGGCAGCCTGAGCTTGCTGCCAGGGAATTCCTCGGAGAAGATCCTTCAGAGTGCCATCCCACGGCACATGCAGGGAACCAGGGGGTCTGCTGGATGGTGGGAAAGCTTTGAGGAGGGACAGGGACAGCTGGGGGTCCTGGCAGGCTGTTGAGGGCTTCTCTGCGGGTGTTTGCGGGGGGTTGGTGTTGGGGAGCGTGTTGAGGAAGGAGTTGTCTGGAAGGTGAGAGGTCTAGGCTGGAATTTGAATAAACTTGAAGGCAGCATCTGTGATTTGGCACAGCTTTGCTTATGGAGGGCAGAAGGAATATCTGTGACTTTTCCTCTTTGTGGTCCTGATTCTCCTGCAGGGAACAAGATGGGAGAGCTGTACCTTATTGGCCACTTACTGGGGGAGGATGAGCCCTTTTTCCATCTACTCATTTGTTTGGGCTACTTTTGTAAGACTGAGTGGACTTTCATTCCTTGAGAGCTTTTATTCCTTAAGAGAATGACGATATTATCATCCCTTCATTGAAAACCATTTGCACACCAAAGAATGGTCTTCTTTTTGCCTCTCTATAGTGCTATGTTTCCAAGGAGACTTTCAGTGGAATGTGTTACGGCAAATGAGTTGCTGCTTTTAGATGGGAACAAACTTCCAAATCATTCACATTCTCCAGCAATCTCTATTAATTTGAGAAGTTTGCAAATTTTGGAACTACTCCAGTGGCCCAATGAGAAGTAAAGCCTTCCTGAATTGAGGATTCTTAAATGGCCTGATCCCGCAGAGCAGGGCAGGGTTTGCTGATGGTTTGAGCTGCTCCTAAAGATCCTGTTGGGCTGTCTCAGACACCTGGGGCCAGGGATTCCTTCCAACCTTGGCCACTTAGGGTGGGCTGGGGGCGGCCCCACAGCAGGTGGCAACAGTGTGTGCAAGGGCCCTTTGTGACACGCTGCAGCACGGTCACCATGGCATGGAACGGGACAGGGTGTCCAGGGGCCCTCCCTTTGTGACACGTGGTGACATAGGAGCTGGCAGTGACAAGAGCACGCCACAGTGCTCGGAGCAGGCGACGTAACAGGACGGGACAGAGCGGTGTCGTGAGGAGCCCCCGCACAGCGCGCTCGTTCGTGTCCGACCCGGAGCTTTTCCGAGGCGTTATTCCTACAGGTGACCTCGTGGCAGGACGTCGGGACTTGGCAGCCCGTGGCCTTCCCGAGGCTTTTCTTTTGCAGGTGCCCGCAAGGCCAGACTGAGGGAATTGGTGACCACAATCCTTACAAGGAGTCTCCTGTCATTGTGGCAGGAGCCCTCAAGACCAGAGTGCAGGACTTGCTGTCCTGCAGCCTTCCTGAGGTTTCTCTGTCTCAGGTGAGTGGCAGAGCTGAGCCACAGGGCTGATGGCTGCAGCCAGCTTGACCCCATCCCATTCCATCCCATCCCATCCCATCCCCTGGGGACATGCCCATGGACAGGATGGAAGAGTGGCCGGGCAGACACCCCGCAGTGGCCGTGCTCCATCCCCTGGGGCATCCCGGGACTGTCCCTTCCTGGGGAACAAAGGGCTGGGCTGTGTTCTCCGGCCTCTCCAGCAGCCCCTCAGCTCTGGCTGTGCTCGCTTTTTTCCAGGTGCAGCCCTGGACCAGACACAAGAGCAGGAACCCAGCCGTGGCCGCTTCCGCAAAAGCCTGAAGGTACCAGCAGCCATCCCCACCTGGGCTGGGCCTGCTGTCACTGCTCAGCCGAGCACCACGCTTGGAGCACTCCATGGAACACACCAGGCTTCCCTGTCCTTTGTTCTCCTGCAGATGTTCCGGAAGTTCCTGCGCATTCGGCGGAGAAAGACCGGCAGCACAGCAGCTGAGGGCCCAGCCAAGCCTGACTCGGGGCTGACCGAGCTCCAGGCTGAGCCTGATGTCAGCCCGGATTCGGCTGAGCGCTCAGAAGACTCTGACGCCTCAGCGACTGAAACCTGGGCAAAGGCTCTTCACTCGTCAAAGACTGAGGATGTGGCCATCACAAACAGCAACAATGAAGAGACTCAGGGCATCACAAATACTGACACCACGCCTGCTCCCACTATGATTCATGCTCCCACTATGGATTTTTTCGAGGAGAGTGCTGTTCTTTCTCAGCAGCAGGTAAGCAGCTTGGGGCCAGGCCTGGAGGACTTCCCAGGATTGTGTGTCCCCTCAAGCCATGGTAACTGGGCCCACTCAGCCTTTGAGGCCAGCACAGTGTGGCGGGAAGTAAACCACTTCTTGGGGGCAGCATGGGAAGTTTCTCCCCTGGACAGTGCTCCAAGTCTTCCCCATGCCTCCTCCAGGTGCCAGGCATTGTAAGGAACATCCACCAGAGTCTCGTCTCCCACGTCTCTGTGGATGCCAGGCTGCAAATTGACCTTGTGAGGCTGGCTGAAGAACACCCTGCTGACGTGGTGCTGACCCTCCTGCGCTGTGCCCCAACGTGTGACAGGTACAGGGCCCACGAGCCTGGAGAGCTCAGGGCTCAGCAGCCTTTAGGGCCCGTGGCCCTGCACAGCCTGTCCCGTGGGGTCTGCCAGACAGGCAGAGAGGCCCAGGACCCTCGGGCCCCTCTGTTTCCTGAGCCTGCTGCCAGTGCTCCTTCCCTGCCCTTCAGGGCTCCAGGGCTCTGTCACCTGGGCCCCCACAGCTGCACAGGGCATGGTGCTGTGACCGACATGCCCCTGACACAGAGCTCTGATCCCACAGAGCTGCTGCAATGATGTGGAGAACCATAGGATCATCGGGACCAGCAGTGGAGAAAGTGCTGCCAACACTGCTCCGTGTGATGGAGGACTGGCCTCTGCACAGAATGTGCACGTCTGATGGGGACAACGAGGACGTTTTTGCCCTGGCTGTGAGTTTCTGGAACTGGCCTTTGCTCACCCCCAGGTCGCCTCTCCAGCAGCTCTCCATCCTCTCTCCGCCTCAGGCGCTGGGCTGAAACCGGGGCCAGGGGCAGGCTCAGGGGGCACCAGGCCCGCTGCTCCCCTGCGTCTGCCCTTGGGTCCTGCCCCATGGACACCTCGGCACTGAGCCCTGCCTGGGGCTGCTTCTCTTGCAGGCAACTCTGGTGATCTGGGGGATTGTCCAGGTGCCTGCGTGCAACAAGGCGATGATCCCTTATTCCTCCCACCTGTTTGTGGCTCTGCTCTTCCATGTTGTCATCACCACACAGCAGACGCCACCAGAGGAAGTTGATAACTTCTGGAGAGCATGCCAGGAGGAACACCGCCTTCCCAGCAAGCCCAACAGGTCCCAGTCCTCTTGTCCTTCCCGTGCCCTTGTGGCCAGCGCCAGTGCTCCCAGTGTGACCTGGGCTTTTCTTTGCACACAGGTTTGCAGTGCAGGTCATGAAGGCTCTGCTCTACCAACTGCGCTGTGACCGTGTGGTGAAGGCTATGAAGCACAAGCGTGGCTGGGACATGCTGCTGTGTGCTGACACCCAGCACTACGCCGTGGGTCTGTTGGCCAGGTGAGACCCCCTTCTCCCCACTGCCCCCAGCATTTGTGCCCTGTGCCCCTGTGGTCATGGGCCAGAGGGCCTCATCACCAAGGGACGGCCAAGGAGACTGGAAAAGGCGGGGAGAGGAGGGTGTCCAGAAAGAGCTGCCCTAAAAAGCACCTACATCCCCTCCAGAGATGCTGGGGAAAAACCAGACCTCTGTGAGTCAGTCCTGGGAGGGGTTTGGCCCCCCCACCTCAGGGCCTTGGTGGCTTTTTCCCCCTTCCAGGGAGATGTGCAATATCTTGGTCCCCTTCTGTTCCCGCATTGCATTCCACCTGCTCCAGCCACTCAGCAGAGAGGCGCCACACTGGGATCTGCCCTTCCTGGCATTCCTTGTGGAGGTGAGCCTGTTGGCCAGCGCTGCCTCGCTGAGCTGCCTCCCAGCTCTCTGCCCTCTCGCAGCCACAGCTGCCAGGACGGTGTCCACGCCCTGTGCTGCTGCCTGGGCCCAGCCCTGTGCGGTTCTGGGCTCCTGCCGGCCGGGTCCCCTGTCACTGCCCTGTGCCTTTCAGGTCCTAAAGTTCTTGGATTTGACTAAATCTGGTGTCAGCATCCTGAAGATCATGTCAAGGCACCTGCAGAGCGAGTGCAGGGAGCGGCGTCGCCTGGCGCTCAGAGGCCTCGTGGTGCTCAGCAAGGATCCCTTGACGGTGAGAAGGGGGCAGCGGCTGAAGCTGCGCTGGGCAAAGCAGCCCCTTGGGCTGGCAGGACTTCAGGGGCTGAGGCAGCTGCTGCCAGCTCTCCTGCCTCACCTGCCCCAGTGCTTTGGGACAGGCCTTTGGCCCGTGGGCCCTGCAGCAGCAGGGTGGGGTTGCAGAGCCAGGGCGGTGTTGGCCGTGCAGCCGTCCATGGCTTCCCAGCACAGCCTTGTGTTCCACACAGGCCAGAAGGATGTGCAGTGTATCTCAAAGCCTTCTGGAGTTGCTGGGAGATGCAGATGGAGACGTGGTCAGCATGAGCCTCCGTGTGTTCAGGAATGTGCTCCAGCACAAAGACATCCTGGTATCCAGCACCACTGCCCCAAAGCTGGCTGAGGCGCTCCTGCTGCTCTTTGACCACGTAAGGCTCTGTGTCCCCATCTGCAGGCCATGACTGCTCCCCAGAAACTTTGCCCACGTGAACCTGGAGTAATTGGTCTTAAGGCTTCACCCACTTCCTTTCCTCCAGGACAACAGCTATGTGCAGGTGCTCTCGCTTGAGCTTTTCTTCAGGGTGATGGACCTGGTAGTGGATGAGGGAAAAAAGCCCCTTGAGAAGATTTTGAGCCAAAGCCTGCTCCCACTCTTTTTCTACTGCCATGATGAGAATCAGCGCATTGCAAAGGTGAGGTTTTGCGTGTTGCTGGTGGATCCCTGGGAGGGAGCTCAGCTGCCTCCTGCCCTGGCGCCTGGCAGGGCTGCAGCCTCCTCCAGGTCTTGGCACAGGAACACGGGTCCTGTGCCCCGGGCTGTGGGGCCATCTCTGGCTCTCTGCTGCTCTCCAGGCTTCTCGGGAAACACTGCTTCGTGTGGCCGAGTTCCTGAAGAGAAGGAAGCTCAAGCAGCTGGTGAAGAAGGAGCAGCTGTGGAAGTTTGCAGAGCGCCTGGTAAGGATGGCCTGGAAGCCCCAGGCTCAGCCTGGAGAAGCCCCGTGAGCGCGGTGCTCGGTGTGTGGGCTGGCAGCTGTGCCCCTGCCCGGTGCTGCACCCAGAGGCCGCACTGGCTCTTCTCCAGGCTCCCGTGGGCCCCAGCCGGGTGCCGATGGAGCCCGGCCCGGCGGGGCTGCGGGGCGGCCCCGCGGCTCCCCGGGCAGCAGCCGGCCCTCTGCCCCCTCCAGAGCCCGGTGCCAGCGGCTGCTGGCCGGGCCTCGGGGCTGTGCGGGCAGGGGAGGCCGGGGCAGGGCGCAGGGAGCGCCCGGCCCAGGGGCCGAGCCCGCGCCAACCCTTCCCTCCTGCCACTCTCTGCAGCTGGAAGAGGACAGGAGCCGAGTGGCCGAGCACCTGCGCCAGACCCTTCCCTACCTGGACAGCCCACAGGAGCCCCTGCGAGAGGCGGCCGTCAGGTTCATGGGTGAGCCACGAGCCCGGGCTCCCTCCCTGCCCCGCCGCAGCTCGGCCCCAGCCGCGGCTGCTGCCCCGGCAGCGCCATCCGGGCCCGGCGCCGTGGAGCCCCGCCTGGCCTCGGCGCTGCTGCCGCCCTCCGGCAGCCGTGCCCTGGGGCGGCAGCGTGCGGCAAGATCCCGGGCTGAGCCCTGCCGGGCCACCAGGGCGTGTGGCCACAGGGCTGGCAGCGCCGCTGGCAGGGAGCTGTGCCGCTGGCAGCGCCGTGACAACCTCTGTGTTCACAGGCATGGCCGGGGTGCTTCTGATGGGGCAGCAGGAAGAGCTCCACGCCCTCAGTCAGGGTGAGTGAGGGCAGCGGGCTGACAGCGGGGACTGGCGGGAGAGGTGCAATGCCTGGGCAGGGTGCTGCAATCCCTGTCCCGGCTGGGGTGGGCTTTGCTCCTTGTGTGGATAACAGGTGGCGTGGGCAGAGCACAGAGAGATTTCAGGGTCTCGGAGGGGCGGACTCATGGCAGGCTGATCCAGTTGACACCCCCTTTTCTTGTGGCTATGGCAAGAGCTGGGTGTGATGGACCTCACAGGAAGGTCTCCTAGGATTCCTGGCTCTAACTGGGGCTCTGCTCCTCTCTCTTCCAGCCCTTCAAGCCCTGAGGAGAGATGACAGACCTTCCCAGACAAACATGGAATTTCAGCATCTATTCAATGAAAGAGCTGCAGAACTGGCTCAGAAGAACCAGTGTCTGCATCAGGCCTCCAAATGCCATGGAAGATGAGACTACCTTGAGACCAGAAGAGACCAGCTGGAGCTCCAGGCACAGCGGATGATTGGAACGCCTGACCCTGTGGGAAACTTGCAGGGCTCCAGCCCTCTCCCTGCTTATAGATAGCTTCTTCCCTCCAGCCCTCAGACATTGCCCATCCCCTCTTTTTCCCTCCACTCTCCCTCCCTGTTGACACCTCTTTCCCTCCAGCCCTCAGATCCTGCCGATCCCAATTTTTCCCTCCCACCTCAGCCCTTGGTTTCATCTTCCATTAATAAACAGTTTGGCTTCTTCACTTTGCCTCCATCTCTGTGGAGATGAAGCGACGCAAATCCCGAGCCCTGGGGCACACAGGCCCCTGCTGCCATCCTCTTCCATGCCATGGTTTGTGCACACACACAGAGGAACGAGGGCAGATCAGGCTGGAAAGGTGCCTGTGCTGAAATTCCACAACACTGTGGAGTTAGAGATCTTGCTGAGCACCTTGGAGCCCCTAGAACTTTGGAAGAGCCAGCCTGAGTATGCTCTGAACCCAGCTGTGAGGGATTCCATGGCAAGCATCCACAGAGGGCAAAGGAGCTTGGAATGCTGGAGGTTTTCAAGAATAGCTTCCTGAAAGCACAGCGGTGCTCCATCCCTGCACAGGATGAGGAAGAGGGCAGAACCAGCGACCATCCGGGCTTAACAGGGAGCTTTGGGTGTGCCTGAGGGCAAATGAAGCAGCAGCGCGGTGCCCGAGACTCGGACGCGCGACCGTGCCAGTGCCTGGAGCGCTGTCAGGCAGTGCCGGGATCCTAGGTGTGGTTCTGGTCCCCACAAGTGAAGAATGGCAGCCCCAGGCTCAGAGCCAGTCAGAAAGCCAACCAAGTGAGCCCACAGGGAGGGCGCCCTTCCAGTTTCTCTGGGCCATGGCCGCAAAACAGCCCCTGCTGCTTCTTCCTCCGCCTGTGTTTTGGGTGTGCTGGTGGCAGAGGCAGCCAGGTTGGGCTCTGCCTTCCAAAGCCTGTTGGGAGCAGGCATGAAAAGCGCTGCGTGCTGGAAGGTGCTGGCAAGAGCATCCTGTGGGAACAGGGCTCTGGGCTCTGGCCGGGACCAGCCTAGTTTTGGTGCCGTGAGTGCAGGCAGGAGTTGAGGCAGCTGAAGAGGCAGCGGGCAGCTCATGTTTGTAGAGGGCCTGAGGCTGCACGTCTGAGCCTCCACCTGGAAACACGCTTGGGGGAATACGAGCTAGAGCTGGAGTGCCTGTCCTGAAAGGACCTGAAGTCTTTCAGCCTTGCCAGCGTTTCTTGAGGGAGTGTTGTTGTTCCCCAGAAAACCTACACATTTTGGGAAACGCCTTTGGAGGAAAGGGGCTTGCTTCTCAAGGAAAGTGCTTCCCAGGGAGCTCCCAGTGAGGTAGGTGCGAGTATCCCCCTTTGGCTCTCTGTGCTCCTTTCAGTCCTTGAAGGCCCATTGCACTTGGCAGAGGGGCAGGAAGAAGGCTGTGAAGAGCAGGTTTGGCATCCACCTGGACCTGCCGAGACCAAGCCAAGCACCTGCAGCAGGATGTGTTACCCCCCTTTGGACAGAGGTGTGAGCAGAACCGTCTCTGTCCCGCTGTGAGCCCCAAAGCTCTCTGTGGGAGCTGTGAATTAAAAGGCCTTTACACACACCCTTTTCACATCTTCCCTGTCTGCTGTTGCCCCAGATCGAAAAAAGCAAGATGTATTCTATTTGCCATCTGTATGGCAGTTGTCTTGTGTGAAGCAGGCAGTTGTTCCTTACCTCTTCCACAATCAATCCTCCCTCTGGAAAGACATCTGCTGATAGTGGGCCACTGCAAGACTGAAAAGAACTGTAACATGCCATTGTGAGATGCTCCGCCCAGAGGGAGGAGCCAAGCATCCCTACCTGCATGTATGGTCTTGAACTTCTGGCCCAGGAGCAAAGCTATTTCTGCGCTGGATTTTCCCAGAGGAACAGCTGCCTCTTCCACTGCCTCTTCAGAGGAAGACTGCACCCTTTTCCACAAGATCACTTCTCCAACAGAACCACACCTGACACTCCGGGAGGACTGCAGCCACAATTCCAATTGGACTGCTACCAACACCCTGTCCACCAGGGTGTCAGGTTGTATTCTGACTCTGTCAGTGTTGTTTTAGTTCACTGCATTGTTTATTTTATCTGTTATTTCCTTCCCTAATAAAGAACTGGTATTCCTGCTCCCATATTTTTGCCTGGGAGCCCCCCTTAATTTCAAACTTAGAGCAATTCAGAGGGAAGAGGTCTACATTTTTCCATTTCAGGGGAGGTTCCTGCCTTCCTTAGCAGACACCTGTCTTTCCAAACCAAGACAGCTGGGTTTCAGCTCTTGGCAATATGCATTTGCCTCCTGCTTGGTGGGAGCTGCTGTGGCCCAGGGCCAGCACAGAGCTGGGCTGGGTGGGCCAGGCAGCGTGGAGAGTCTTGGCTGATCTTGGTGCGTGCCTGGCCTCAGAAAGGCTTGGAAGGTTTGCCTCCCAAAGTGTCCTGCTCATTGGCTCTCCCTGTGCATCTTGGAGAGCACAAGGTAGGCATTTCTGGCAGCTGGGCATCAGCAGGCCTTACAATGGAGGCGTGTTGTGGAGCGAGCCCAGCTGAGGTACCCTGAGAGGAGCCCAGTGCTCCTTGCTCCTCTCTGCTGACACGGGAGCGTCTGTCTGCTTTCGGGATGGCCCTGGCTGCGTGAGGGGTGCTACGTGGACACGAGACAGCCGGTCCTGTCCCGCTGGGTCCCAGCAGTGCCTCGCAGCAGTCCTGCATCCACGTCAGGATGCTGGCCAAGAGAGGCCCTGGAAGCTGAGGCAGCTGATTTTAAGCTTTTGCAGATACACACAGGGGATGGCCAACAGTGTTCCCTCAGGGTACAGCAGTCCTGAGGGGCCTCCCCAGAGCTGCCTGATGCCGCCCACTCCCTGTGGCACCAGTTGCTTTCCTGTGGAATGTTCTACCTGCCCCAAGAGTACAGAGGGAGCTGGAAAAAGAGCTTGCCAGGCTGCTCTCAATCCTTTACCAGCAGCCCTGGCTGAGTGGAGAAGTCCGAGCTGAGCGCAGATGTGCCAGTGGAACAGCCGTGCACAGGAAGGCTTGGTGGGAAGGATTGAAACATGGGGTTAGAACTAGAAGATATTAATTAGAAGGTATTGAATAGTAATAGGCATATAAAATAATGGATATTGCTTAGGGCCACATCCTTGTGTTACGTGAGAATATACCGTATCCTGGCCTATGGGAAAGGAAGAGACTACGTGCAGAGCAGCAAGGAGAGACCTGATAAGGAGAAGGAATGTATATGGAAAACAGGATACAGGGTGTAAAGACAACTGAAAATGGGGCCCCTTATGTTCTGGGAACAGATGGATCCTGACCCCAGGCTTGGACCGTGGCCAAGGAATCAATGGGCATGTGCAAAGCAGTGGGGTCGAAAAGTCAGCCTGAAGAAGACCATTCTTACTTCATCCCTTTTACGACCCCCGAAGCCTGGGACGACCACCAGAGACAGCTGCGCAGGCGCAGAGGACCGACAAGCTGATTAGCATACAGAGCGGAGAGGGAGGGGAGCCAGGAAATGGCCCATGGGGAAACTTAATGCATATGTAACACTCCAGGGATAAAAGAACACGTGTGTAAGCAAGGGGCACGCATGTATTTGGGGAAATGTCCCACATGCGTCCGGCTGAATAAACATACCTACTTTAAAACTCACTCTGTCTCTGAGTTTTAGAGTCTGGCTCCGCGTGTCAGGATGAGCCAGGATCCATAGGCCTGGCAGCCTGAGCTTGCTGCCAGGGAATTCCTCGGAGAAGATCCTTCAGAGTGCCATCCCACGGCACATGCAGGGAACCAGGGGGTCTGCTGGATGGTGGGAAAGCTTTGAGGAGGGACAGGGACAGCTGGGGGTCCTGGCAGGCTGTTGAGGGCTTCTCTGCGGGTGTTTGCGGGGGGTTGGTGTTGGGGAGCGTGTTGAGGAAGGAGTTGTCTGGAAGGTGAGAGGTCTAGGCTGGAATTTGAATAAACTTGAAGGCAGCATCTGTGATTTGGCACAGCTTTGCTTATGGAGGGCAGAAGGAATATCTGTGACTTTTCCTCTTTGTGGTCCTGATTCTCCTGCAGGGAACAAGATGGGAGAGCTGTACCTTATTGGCCACTTACTGGGGGAGGATGAGCCCTTTTTCCATCTACTCATTTGTTTGGGCTACTTTTGTAAGACTGAGTGGACTTTCATTCCTTGAGAGCTTTTATTCCTTAAGAGAATGACGACATTATCATCCCTTCATTGAAAACCATTTGCACACCAAAGAATGGTCTTCTTTTTGCCTCTCTATAGTGCTATGTTTCCAAGGAGACTTTCAGTGGAATGTGTTACGGCAAATGAGTTGCTGCTTTTAGATGGGAACAAACTTCCAAATCATTCACATTCTCCAGCAATCTCTATTAATTTGAGAAGTTTGCAAATTTTGGAACTACTCCAGTGGCCCAATGAGAAGTAAAGCCTTCCTGAATTGAGGATTCTTAAATGGCCTGATCCCGCAGAGCAGGGCAGGGTTTGCTGATGGTTTGAGCTGCTCCTAAAGATCCTGTTGGGCTGTCTCAGACACCTGGGGCCAGGGATTCCTTCCAACCTTGGCCACTTAGGGTGGGCTGGGGGCGGCCCCACAGCAGGTGGCAACAGTGTGTGCAAGGGCCCTTTGTGACACGCTGCAGCACGGTCACCATGGCATGGAATGGGACAGGGTGTCCAGGGGCCCTCCCTTTGTGACACGTGGTGACATAGGAGCTGGCAGTGACAAGAGCACGCCACAGTGCTCGGAGCAGGCGACGTAACAGGACGGGACAGAGCGGTGTCGTGAGGAGCCCCCGCACAGCGCGCTCGTTCGTGTCCGACCCGGAGCTTTTCCGAGGCGTTATTCCTACAGGTGACCTCGTGGCAGGACGTCGGGACTTGGCAGCCCGTGGCCTTCCCGAGGCTTTTCTTTTGCAGGTGCCCGCAAGGCCAGACTGAGGGAATTGGTGACCACAATCCTTACAAGGAGTCTCCTGTCATTGTGGCAGGAGCCCTCAAGACCAGAGTGCAGGACTTGCTGTCCTGCAGCCTTCCTGAGGTTTCTCTGTCTCAGGTGAGTGGCAGAGCTGAGCCACAGGGCTGATGGCTGCAGCCAGCTTGACCCCATCCCATTCCATCCCATCCCATCCCATCCCCTGGGGACATGCCCATGGACAGGATGGAAGAGTGGCCGGGCAGACACCCCGCAGTGGCCGTGCTCCATCCCCTGGGGCATCCCGGGACTGTCCCTTCCTGGGGAACAAAGGGCTGGGCTGTGTTCTCCGGCCTCTCCAGCAGCCCCTCAGCTCTGGCTGTGCTCGCTTTTTTCCAGGTGCAGCCCTGGACCAGACACAAGAGCAGGAACCCAGCCGTGGCCGCTTCCGCAAAAGCCTGAAGGTACCAGCAGCCATCCCCACCTGGGCTGGGCCTGCTGTCACTGCTCAGCCGAGCACCACGCTTGGAGCACTCCATGGAACACACCAGGCTTCCCTGTCCTTTGTTCTCCTGCAGATGTTCCGGAAGTTCCTGCGCATTCGGCGGAGAAAGACCGGCAGCACAGCAGCTGAGGGCCCAGCCAAGCCTGACTCGGGGCTGACCGAGCTCCAGGCTGAGCCTGATGTCAGCCCGGATTCGGCTGAGCGCTCAGAAGACTCTGACGCCTCAGCGACTGAAACCTGGGCAAAGGCTCTTCACTCGTCAAAGACTGAGGATGTGGCCATCACAAACAGCAACAATGAAGAGACTCAGGGCATCACAAATACTGACACCACGCCCACTCCCACTATGATTCATGCTCCCACTATGGATTTTTTCGAGGAGAGTGCTGTTCTTTCTCAGCAGCAGGTAAGCAGCTTGGGGCCAGGCCTGGAGGACTTCCCAGGATTGTGTGTCCCCTCAAGCCATGGTAACTGGGCCCACTCAGCCTTTGAGGCCAGCACAGTGTGGCGGGAAGTAAACCACTTCTTGGGGGCAGCATGGGAAGTTTCTCCCCTGGACAGTGCTCCAAGTCTTCCCCATGCCTCCTCCAGGTGCCAGGCATTGTAAGGAACATCCACCAGAGTCTCGTCTCCCACGTCTCTGTGGATGCCAGGCTGCAAATTGACCTTGTGAGGCTGGCTGAAGAACACCCTGCTGACGTGGTGCTGACCCTCCTGCGCTGTGCCCCAACGTGTGACAGGTACAGGGCCCACGAGCCTTGAGAGCTCAGGGCTCAGCAGCCTTTAGGGCCCGTGGCCCTGCACAGCCTGTCCCGTGGGGTCTGCCAGACAGGCAGAGAGGCCCAGGACCCTCGGGCCCCTCTGTTTCCTGAGCCTGCTGCCAGTGCTCCTTCCCTGCCCTTCAGGGCTCCAGGGCTCTGTCACCTGGGCCCCCACAGCTGCACAGGGCATGGTGCTGTGACCGACATGCCCCTGACACAGAGCTCTGATCCCACAGAGCTGCTGCAATGATGTGGAGAACCATAGGATCATCGGGACCAGCAGTGGAGAAAGTGCTGCCAACACTGCTCCGTGTGATGGAGGACTGGCCTCTGCACAGAATGTGCACGTCTGATGGGGACAACGAGGACGTTTTTGCCCTGGCTGTGAGTTTCTGGAACTGGCCTTTGCTCACCCCCAGGTCGCCTCTCCAGCAGCTCTCCATCCTCTCTCCGCCTCAGGCGCTGGGCTGAAACCGGGGCCAGGGGCAGGCTCAGGGGGCACCAGGCCCGCTGCTCCCCTGCGTCTGCCCTTGGGTCCTGCCCCATGGACACCTCGGCACTGAGCCCTGCCTGGGGCTGCTTCTCTTGCAGGCAACTCTGGTGATCTGGGGGATTGTCCAGGTGCCTGCGTGCAACAAGGCGATGATCCCTTATTCCTCCCACCTGTTTGTGGCTCTGCTCTTCCATGTTGTCATCACCACACAGCAGACGCCACCAGAGGAAGTTGATAACTTCTGGAGAGCATGCCAGGAGGAACACCGCCTTCCCAGCAAGCCCAACAGGTCCCAGTCCTCTTGTCCTTCCCGTGCCCTTGTGGCCAGCGCCAGTGCTCCCAGTGTGACCTGGGCTTTTCTTTGCACACAGGTTTGCAGTGCAGGTCATGAAGGCTCTGCTCTACCAACTGCGCTGTGACCGTGTGGTGAAGGCTATGAAGCACAAGCGTGGCTGGGACATGCTGCTGTGTGCTGACACCCAGCACTACGCCGTGGGTCTGTTGGCCAGGTGAGACCCCCTTCTCCCCACTGCCCCCAGCATCTGTGCCCTGTGCCCCTGTGGTCATGGGCCAGAGGGCCTCATCACCAAGGGACGGCCAAGGAGACTGGAAAAGGCGGGGAGAGGAGGGTGTCCAGAAAGAGCTGCCCTAAAAAGCACCTACATCCCCTCCAGAGATGCTGGGGAAAAACCAGACCTCTGTGAGTCAGTCCTGGGAGGGGTTTGGCCCCCCCACCTCAGGGCCTTGGTGGCTTTTTCCCCCTTCCAGGGAGATGTGCAATATCTTGGTCCCCTTCTGTTCCCGCATTGCATTCCACCTGCTCCAGCCACTCAGCAGAGAGGCGCCACACTGGGATCTGCCCTTCCTGGCATTCCTTGTGGAGGTGAGCCTGTTGGCCAGCGCTGCCTCGCTGAGCTGCCTCCCAGCTCTCTGCCCTCTCGTAGCCACAGCTGCCAGGACGGTGCCCACGCCCTGTGCTGCTGCCTGGGCCCAGCCCTGTGCGGTTCTGGGCTCCTGCCGGCCGGGTCCCCTGTCACTGCCCTGTGCCTTTCAGGTCCTAAAGTTCTTGGATTTGACTAAATCTGGTGTCAGCATCCTGAAGATCATGTCAAGGCACCTGCAGAGCGAGTGCAGGGAGCGGCGTCGCCTGGCGCTCAGAGGCCTCGTGGTGCTCAGCAAGGATCCCTTGACGGTGAGAAGGGGGCAGCGGCTGAAGCTGCGCTGGGCAAAGCAGCCCCTTGGGCTGGCAGGGCTTCAGGAGCTGAGGCAGCTGCTGCCAGCTCTCCTGCCTCACCTGCCCCGGTGCTTTGGGACAGGCCTTTGGCCCGTGGGCCCTGCAGCAGCAGGGTGGGGTTGCAGAGCCAGGGCGGTGTTGGCCGTGCAGCCGTCCATGGCTTCCCAGCACAGCCTTGTGTTCCACACAGGCCAGAAGGATGTGCAGTGTATCTCAAAGCCTTCTGGAGTTGCTGGGAGATGCAGATGGAGACGTGGTCAGCATGAGCCTCCGTGTGTTCAGGAATGTGCTCCAGCACAAAGACATCCTGGTATCCAGCACCACTGCCCCAAAGCTGGCTGAGGCGCTCCTGCTGCTCTTTGACCACGTAAGGCTCTGTGTCCCCATCTGCAGGCCATGACTGCTCCCCAGAAACTTTGCCCACGTGAACCTGGAGTAATTGGTCTTAAGGCTTCACCCTCTTCCTTTCCTCCAGGACAACAGCTATGTGCAGGTGCTCTCGCTTGAGCTTTTCTTCAGGGTGATGGACCTGGTAGTGGATGAGGGAAAAAAGCCCCTTGAGAAGATTTTGAGCCAAAGCCTGCTCCCACTCTTTTTCTACTGCCATGATGAGAATCAGCGCATTGCAAAGGTGAGGTTTTGCGTGTTGCTGGTGGATCCCTGGGAGGGAGCTCAGCTGCCTCCTGCCCTGGCACCTGGCAGGGCTGCAGCCTCCTCCAGGCCTTGGCACAGGAACACGGGTCCTGTGTCCTGGGCTGTGGGGCCATCTCTGGCTCTCTGCTGCTCTCCAGGCCTCTCAGGAAACACTGCTTCGTGTGGCCGAGTTCCTGAAGAGAAGGAAGCTCAAGCAGCTGGTGAAGAAGGAGCAGCTGTGGAAGTTTGCAGAGCGCCTGGTAAGGATGGCCTGGAAGCCCCAGGCTCAGCCTGGAGAAGCCCCGTGAGCGCGGTGCTCGGTGTGTGGGCTGGCAGCTGTGCCCCTGCCCGGTGCTGCACCCAGAGGCCGCACTGGCTCTTCTCCAGGCTCCCGTGGGCTCCAGCCGGGTGCCGATGGAGCCCGGCCCGGCAGGGCCGCGGGGCGGCCCCGTGGCTCCCCGGGCAGCAGCCGGCCCTCTGCCCCCTCCAGAGCCCCGTGCCAGCGGCTGCTGGCCGGGCCTCGGGGCTGTGCGGGCAGGGGAGGCCGGGGCAGGGCGCAGGGAGCGCCCGGCCCAGGGGCCGAGCCCGCGCCAACCCTTCCCTCCTGCCGCTCTCTCCAGCTGGAAGAGGACAGGAGCCGAGTGGCCGAGCACCTGCGCCAGACCCTTCCCTACCTGGACAGCCCACAGGAGCCCCTGCGAGAGGCGGCCGTCAGGTTCATGGGTGAGCCACGAGCCCGGGCTCCCTCCCCGCCCCGCCGCAGCTCGGCCCCAGCCCCGGCTGCTGCCCCGGCAGCGCCATCCGGGCCCGGCGCCGTGGAGCCCCGCCTGGCCCCGGCGCTGCTGCCGCCCTCCGGCAGCCGTGCCATGGGGCGGCAGCGTGCGGCAAGGGCCCGGGCTGAGCCCTGCCGGGCCACCAGGGCGTGTGGCCACAGGGCTGGCAGCGCCGCTGGCAGGGAGCTGTGCCGCTGGCAGCGCCGTGACAACCTCTGTGTTCACAGGGATGGCCGGGGTGCTTCTGATGGGGCAGCAGGAAGAGCTCCACGCCCTCAGTCAGGGTGAGTGAGGGCAGCGGGCTGACAGCGGGGACTGGCGGGAGAGGTGCAATGCCTGGGCAGGGTGCTGCAATCCCTGTCCCGGCTGGGGTGGGCTTTGCTCCTTGTGTGGATAACAGGTGGCGTGGGCAGAGCACAGAGAGATTTCAGGGTCTCGGAGGGGCGGACTCATGGCAGGCTGATCCAGTTGACACCCCCTTTTCTTGTGGCTATGGCAAGAGCTGGGTGTGATGGACCTCACAGGAAGGTCTCCTAGGATTCCTATAGATCCTGGCTCTAACTGGGGCTCTGCTCCTCTCTCTTCCAGCCCTTCAAGCCCTGAGGAGAGATGACAGACCTTCCCAGACAAACATGGAATTTCAGCATCTATTCAATGAAAGAGCTGCAGAACTGGCTCAGAAGAACCAGTGTCTGCATCAGGCCTCCAAATGCCATGGAAGATGAGACTACCTTGAGACCAGAAGAGACCAGCTGGAGCTCCAGGCACAGCGGATGATTGGAACGCCTGACCCTGTGGGAAACTTGCAGGGCTCCAGCCCTCTCCCTGCTTATAGATAGCTTCTTCCCTCCAGCCCTCAGACATTGCCCATCCCCTCTTTTTCCCTCCACTCTCCCTCCCTGTTGACACCTCTTTCCCTCCAGCCCTCAGATCCTGCCGATCCCAATTTTTCCCTCCCACCTCAGCCCTTGGTTTCATCTTCCATTAATAAACAGTTTGGCTTCTTCACTTTGCCTCCATCTCTGTGGAGATGAAGCGACGCAAATCCCGAGCCCTGGGGCACACAGGCCCCTGCTGCCGTCCTCTTCCATGCCATGGTTTGTGCACACACACAGAGGAACGAGGGCAGATCAGGCTGGAAAGGTGCCTGTGCTGAAATTCCACAACACTGTGGAGTTAGAGATCTTGCTGAGCACCTTGGAGCCCCTAGAACTTTGGAAGAGCCAGCCTGAGTATGCTCTGAACCCAGCTGTGAGGGATTCCATGGCAAGCATCCACAGAGGGCAAAGGAGCTTGGAATGCTGGAGGTTTTCAAGAATAGCTTCCTGAAAGCACAGCGGTGCTCCATCCCTGCACAGGATGAGGAAGAGGGCAGAACCAGCGACCATCCGGGCTTAACAGGGAGCTTTGGGTGTGCCTGAGGGCAAATGAAGCAGCAGCGCGGTGCCCGAGACTCGGACGCGCGACCGTGCCAGTGCCTGGAGCGCTGTCAGGCAGTGCCGGGATCCTAGGTGTGGTTCTGGTCCCCACAAGTGAAGAATGGCAGCCCCAGGCTCAGAGCCAGTCAGAAAGCCAACCAAGTGAGCCCACAGGGAGGGCGCCCTTCCAGTTTCTCTGGGCCATGGCCGCAAAACAGCCCCTGCTGCTTCTTCCTCCGCCTGTGTTTGGGGTGTGCTGGTGGCAGAGGCAGCCAGGTTGGGCTCTGCCTTCCAAAGCCTGTTGGGAGCAGGCATGAAAAGCGCTGCGTGCTGGAAGGTGCTGGCAAGAGCATCCTGTGGGAACAGGGCTCTGGGCTCTGGCCGGGACCAGCCTAGTTTTGGTGCCGTGAGTGCAGGCAGGAGTTGAGGCAGCTGAAGAGGCAGCGGGCAGCTCATGTTTGTAGAGGGCCTGAGGCTGCACGTCTGAGCCTCCACCTGGAAACACGCTTGGGGGAATACGAGCTAGAGCTGGAGTGCCTGTCCTGAAAGGACCTGAAGTCTTTCAGCCTTGCCAGCGTTTCTTGAGGGAGTGTTGTTGTTCCCCAGAAAACCTACACATTTTGGGAAACGCCTTTGGAGGAAAGGGGCTTGCTTCTCAAGGAAAGTGCTTCCCAGGGAGCTCCCAGTGAGGTAGGTGCGAGTATCCCCCTTTGGCTCTCTGTGCTCCTTTCAGTCCTTGAAGGCCCATTGCACTTGGCAGAGGGGCAGGAAGAAGGCTGTGAAGAGCAGGTTTGGCATCCACCTGGACCTGCCGAGACCAAGCCAAGCACCTGCAGCAGGATGTGTTACCCCCCTTTGGACAGAGGTGTGAGCAGAACCGTCTCTGTCCCGCTGTGAGCCCCAAAGCTCTCTGTGGGAGCTGTGAATTAAAAGGCCTTTACACACACCCTTTTCACATCTTCCCTGTCTGCTGTTGCCCCAGATCGAAAAAAGCAAGATGTATTCTATTTGCCATCTGTATGGCAGTTGTCTTGTGTGAAGCGGGCAGTTGTTCCTTATCTCTTCCACAATCAATCCTCCCTCTGGAAAGACATCTGCTGATAGTGGGCCACTGCAAGACTGAAAAGAACTGTAACATGCCATTGTGAGATGCTCCGCCCAGAGGGAGGAGCCAAGCATCCCTACCTGCATGTATGGTCTTGAACTTCTGGCCCAGGAGCAAAGCTATTTCTGCGCTGGATTTTCCCAGAGGAACAGCTGCCTCTTCCACTGCCTCTTCAGAGGAAGACTGCACCCTTTTCCACAAGATCACTTCTCCAACAGAACCACACCTGACACTCCGGGAGGACTGCAGCCACAGTTCCAATTGGACTGCTACCAACACCCTGTCCACCAGGGTGTCAGGTTGTATTCTGACTCTGTCAGTGTTGTTTTAGTTCACTGCATTGTTTATTTTATCTGTTATTTCCTTCCCTAATAAAGAACTGGTATTCCTGCTCCCATATTTTTGCCTGGGAGCCCCCCTTAATTTCAAACTTAGAGCAATTCAGAGGGAAGAGGTCTACATTTTTCCATTTCAGGGGAGGTTCCTGCCTTCCTTAGCAGACACCTGTCTTTCCAAACCAAGACAGCTGGGTTTCAGCTCTTGGCAATATGCATTTGCCTCCTGCTTGGTGGGAGCTGCTGTGGCCCAGGGCCAGCACAGAGCTGGGCTGGGTGGGCCAGGCAGCGTGGAGAGTCTTGGCTGATCTTGGTGCGTGCCTGGCCTCAGAAAGGCTTGGAAGGTTTGCCTCCCAAAGTGTCCTGCTCATTGGCTCTCCCTGTGCATCTTGGAGAGCACAAGGTGGGCATTTCTGGCAGCTGGGCATCAGCAGGCCTTACAATGGAGGCGTGTTGTGGAGCGAGCCCAGCTGAGGTACCCTGAGAGGAGCCCAGTGCTCCTTGCTCCTCTCTGCTGACACGGGAGCGTCTGTCTGCTTTCGGGATGGCCCTGGCTGCGTGAGGGGTGCTACGTGGACACGAGACAGCCGGTCCTGTCCCGCTGGGTCCCAGCAGTGCCTCGCAGCAGTCCTGCATCCACGTCAGGATGCTGGCCAAGAGAGGCCCTGGAAGCTGAGGCAGCTGATTTTAAGCTTTTGCAGATACACACAGGGGATGGCCAACAGTGTTCCCTCAGGGTACAGCAGT
>NW_027099852.1:107062-148946 GCF_031753505.1 Anomalospiza imberbis | reverse complement strand
TAGCCCTGGTTGCTGATGTCAGTTTGTAGGGTTCCCTTGGGACTGTCAGGGCAGCACAGGTTTGAGGTGGGGGCAGGTTGGGTCTGGGGACATATCTTTAATCGTTTGGATATTTTGGAGGCGGCCGGCGACCCTGGGACCCCGGCTCCTGAAGACAAACACCGGCCCTTTTCCCTTTGAACGAAAAGTTGCTAGACCAGGTTCCTGATGTCAGTTAGTATAGTTCTCTTGAGACTGTCGGGGCAGCACAAATTTGAGGTGGGGGCAGGTTGGGTCTGGGACATATCCTTAATCATTTGGAGATTTTGGAGGTGGCCAGCCACTCTGGGGACACAGGCTCCTGAAGACAAACACCGGCCCTTTTCCCTGTGACGGAAAAGTTGCCAGCCCAGGTTCCTCTTGTCAGTTTATAGGGTTCCTTTGGGACTGTCAGGGAAGCACAAGTTTCTGGTGGGGGCAGATTAAGTCTGGGACATATCATTAATCGTTTGGATTTTTTGGAGGCATCCGGCTACTCAGGGACAAAGGCCCTTAGAGACAAACACCGGCCCTTTTCCCTTTCAAGGAAAAGTTGCCAGCCCTAGTTGCTGATGTCAGTTTGTAGGGTTCCCTTTGGACTGTCACGGCAGCACAGGTTTGAGGTGGGGGCAGGTTGGGTCTGGGACATATCTTTAATCATTTGGATTTTTTGGAGGCGGCCGGCCACTCAAGGCCAAAGGCCCTTGGAGACAAACACCGGCCCTTTTCCCTGTGAAGGAAAAGTTGCCAGACCTGGTTGCTGATGTCAGTTTGTAGGGTTCCCTTGGGGACTGTCAGGGAAGCACAGGTTTGAGGTGGGGGCAGGTTGGGTCTGGGAAATATCTTTAATCGTTTGGATTTTTGGAGGCGTCCGGCCAGTCAAGGCCAAAGGCCCCTTCAGACAAACACTGGCCATTTTTTCTTGGAAAGATACAAGGTCAGCCCTGGTTCCTGCTGTCAGTTTGTAGGGTTCCCTTGGGACTGTCAGGGAAGCACAGGTTTTGAGGTTGGGGCAGGTTGGGTCTGGGACATATCCTTAATCATTTGGATTTTTGGAGGCGGCCGGCCACACCAGGCCAAAGGCCCCGAGAGACAAACACCGGCCCTTTTCCCTTTGAAGGAAAAGTTGCCAGCCCAGGTTCCTCATGTCAGTTTATAGCGTTCTCTTGGGACTGTCAGGGCAGCACACGTTTGTGGTGGGGGCAGGTTAGGTCTGGGACATATCTTTAATCGTTTGGATTTTTTGGAGGCGGCCCGGCCACTCAAGGCCAAAGGCCCTTGGAGAGAAACACCGGCCCTATTCCCTGTTAAGGAAAAGTTGCCAGCCCTGGTTGCTGATGTCAGTTTGTAGGGTTCCTTCGGACTGTCAGGGCGGCACAAATTTGAGGTGGGGGCAGGTTGGGTCTGGGAAATATCTTTAATCGTTTGGTTTTTTGGAGGCGTCCGGCCCACTCAAGGCCACAGGCCCTGAGAGACAAACACCAGCCCTTTTCCCTTTGAAGGAAAAGTTGCCAGCCCAGGTTCCTCGTGTCAGTTTTTGGCGTTCTCTTGGGACTGTCAGGGCAGCACAGGTTTGAGGTGGGGGGTAGGTTGGGTCTGGGACATATCTTTATGTGTTTGGATTTTTTGGAGGCATCCGGCCAGCCAATCTGGGACCCCCGGCTCCTGAAGACAAACACCGGCCCTTTTCCCTTTGAACGAAAAGTTGCTAGACCAGGTTGCTGATGTCACTTCGTAGAGTTCTCTTGAGACTGTCGGGGCAGCACAAATTTGAGGTGGGGGCAGGTTGGGTCTGGGACATATCTTTAATCATTTGGATTTTTTGGAGGCAGCCGGCCACTCTGGGACAAAGGCTTCTGTAGAAAAACACCGGCCGTTATCCCTTTGAAGGAAAAGTTGCCAGCCCAGGTTCCTCATGTCAGTTTATAGCGTTCTCTTGGGACTGTCAGGGCAGCACACGTTTGTGGTGGGGGCAGGTTAGGTCTGGGACATATCCTTAATTGTTTGGATTTTTTGGAGGCATCCGGCTACTCAGGGCCAAAGGCCCTTGGAGACAAACACCGGCCGTATTCCCTTTTAAGGAAAAGTTGCCAGCCCTGGTTGCTGATGTCAGTTTGTAGGGTTCCCTTTGGACTGTCAGGGCAGCACAAATTTGAGGTGGGGGCAGGTTGGGTCTGGGACATATCTTTAATCGTTTGGTTTTTTGGAGGCGGCCGGCCACTCAAGGCCACAGGCTCCTCAAGAAAAGGACCGGTCCTTGTCCCTGTAAGAAAAGTTGCCGGTCCAGGTTGCTGATGTCAGCAGGTAGAGTTCCCTTGGGACTGTCAAGGTAGCACAGTTTTGAGGTGGGGGCAGGTTAGGTCTGGGAAATATCTTTAATCGTTTGGATTTTTTGGAGGCGTCCGGCCACTCAGGGACATAGTCCCCTGCAGTAAAACACCGGCCCGTTTTCCCTGGGAAGGAAAAGTGTCCAGCCCAGGATCCTGCTGTCACTTTGATGGTTCCCTTGGGACTGTCAGGGTAGCACAGGTTAGAGGTGGGGGCCGGTTGGGTCTGGGACATATCCTAAATTGTTTGGATTTCTTTGAGGCGTCCGGCTACTCAGGGACAAAGGCCCTTTGAGACAAACACCGGCCGTATTCCCTGTGAAGGAAAAGTTGCCAGCCCTGGTTGCTGATGTCAGTTTGTAGGGTTCCCTTGGGACTGTCAGGGCAGCACAGGTTTGAAGTGGAGGCAGGTTGGGTCTGGGACATATCTTTAATCGTTTGGATATTTTGGAGGCGGCCGGCCAACCTGGGACCCCCCGGCTCCTGAAGACAAACACCAGCCCTTTTCCCCTTTGAACGAAAAGTTGCCAGACCAGCTTTCTGATGTCAGTTCGTAGAGTTCTCTTGAGACTGTCGGGGCAGACCAAATTTGAGGTGGGGGCAGGTTGGGTCTGGGACATATCTTTAATCATTTGGATTTTTTGGAGGCAGCCGGCCACTCTGGGGACACAGGTTCCTGAAGACAAACACCGGCCCTTTTCCCTGTGACGGAAAAGTTGCCAGCCCAGGTTCCTCATGTCAGTTTTATAGCGTTCTCTTGGGACTGTCAGGGCAGCACAAGTTTGTGCTGGGGGCAGATTTGGTCTGGGACATATCTTTAATCGTTTGGATTTTTTGGAGGCGGCCGGCCACTCAGGGACAAAGGCCCCTGCAGGAAGACACGCGCAATTTTTTCTAGGAAAGAAATATGGTCCGCCCAGATTCCTGATGTCAGCAGGTAGGGTTCCCTTGGGACTGTCAGGGAAGCACAGCTTTGAGGTGGGGGCACATTAGTTCTGGGAAATATCTTTGATCATTTGGATTTTTTGGAAGGGTCCGGCCACTCAGGGACAAAGTCCCTGCAGGAAAACACCGGCCATTTTCGCTGGGAAGGAAAAGTGTCCAGCCCAGATCCTGCTGTCACTTTGAAGGGTTCCCTTGGGACTGTCAGGGTAGCACAGGTTAGAGGTGGGGGCCGGTTGGGTCTGGGACATATCCTTAATTCTTTGGATTTTTTGGAGGCATCCTGCTACTCAGGGCCCCAGGTCCTTGGAGACAAACACCGGCTGTATTCCCTGTTAAGGAAAAGTTGCCAGCCCTGGTTGCTGATGTCAGTTTGTAGGGTTCCCTTGGGACTGTCAGGGCAGCACAGGTTTGAGGTAGGGGTAGGTTGGGTCTGGGACATATCTTTATGTGTTTGGATTTTTTGGAGGCGGCCAGCCACTCTGGGACCCAGGCTCCTGAAGACAAACACCGGCCCTTTTCCCTTTGAACGAAAAGTTGCTAGACCAGGTTCCTGATGTCAGTTCGTAGAGTTCTCCTGAGACTGTCGGGGCAGCACAAATTTGAGGTGGGGGCAGGTTGGGTCTGGGACATATCTTTAATCATTTGGAGATTTTGGAGGCGGCCGGCCACTCTGGGACAAAGGTTCCTGAAGACAAACACCGGCCCTTTCCCTTTGACGGAAAAGTTGCCAGCCCAGGTTCCTCTTGTCAGTTTATAGGGTTCCTTTGGGACTGTCAGGGCAGCACAAGTTTCTGGTGGGGGCAGATTTCCTCTGGGACATATCCTTAATTGTTTGGATTTTTTGGAGGCATCCGGCTACTCAGGGCCAAAGGCCCTTGGAGACAAACACCGGCCGTATTCCCTTTTAAGGAAAAAGTTGCCAGCCCTGGTTGCTGATGTCAGTTTGTAGGGTTCCCTTTGGACTGTCAGGGCAGCACAAATTTGAGGTGGGGGCAGGTTGGGTCTGGGACATATCTTTAATCGTTTGGTTTTTTGGAGGCGGGCCGGCCACTCAAGGCCACAGGCTCCTCAAGAAAAGGACCGGTCCTTGTCCCTGTAAGGAAAAGTTGCCGGTCCAGGTTGCTGATGTCAGCAGGTAGAGTTCCCTTGGGACTGTCAAGGTAGCACAGTTTTGAGGTGGGGGCAGGTTAGGTCTGGGAAATATCTTTAATCGTTTGGATTTTTTGGAGGCGTCCGGCCACTCAGGGACATAGTCCCCTGCAGTAAAACACCGGCCCGTTTTCCCCTGGGAAGGAAAAGTGTCCAGCCCAGGATCCTGCTGTCACTTTGATGGGTTCCCTTGGGACTGTCAGGGTAGCACAGGTTAGAGGTGGGGGCCGGTTGGGTCTGGGACATATCCTAAATTGTTTGGATTTCTTTGAGGCGTCCGGCTACTCAGGGACACAGGCCCTTTGAGACAAACACCGGCCGTATTCCCTGTTAAGGAAAAGTTGCCAGCCCTGGTTGCTGATGTCAGTTTGTAGGGTTCCCTTGGGACTGTCAGGGCAGCACAGGTTTGAAGTGGAGGCAGGTTGGGTCTGGGACATATCTTTAATCGTTTGGATATTTTGGAGGCGGCCGGCCAACCTGGGACCCCCGGCTCCTGAAGACAAACACCAGCCCTTTTCCCTTTGAACGAAAAGTTGCCAGACCAGCTTTCTGATGTCAGTTCGTAGAGTTCTCTTGAGACTGTCGGGGCAGACCAAATTTGAGGTGGGGGCAGGTTGGGTCTGGGACATATCTTTAATCGTTTGGATTTTTTGGAGGCAGCCGGCCACTCTGGGACACAGGTTCCTGAAGACAAACACCGGCCCTTTTCCCTGTGACGGAAAAGTTGCCAGCCCAGGTTCCTCATGTCAGTTTATAGCGTTCTCTTGGGACTGTCAGGGCAGCACAAGTTTGTGCTGGGGGCAGATTTGGTCTGGGACATATCTTTAATCGTTTGGATTTTTTGGAGGCGGCCGGCCACTCAGGGACAAAGGCCCCTGCAGGAAGACACGCGCAATTTTTTCTAGGAAAGAAATATGGTCCGCCCCAGATTCCTGATGTCAGCAGGTAGGGTTCCCTTGGGACTGTCAGGGAAGCACAGCTTTGAGGTGGGGGCACATTAGTTCTGGGAAATATCTTTGATCATTTGGATTTTTTGGAAGGGTCCGGCCACTCAGGGACAAAGTCCCTGCAGGAAAACACCGGCCATTTTCGCTGGGAAGGAAAAGTGTCCAGCCCAGGATCCTGCTGTCACTTTGAAGGGTTCCCTTGGGACTGTCAGGGTAGCACAGGTTAGAGGTGGGGGCCGGTTGGGTCTGGGACATATCCTTAATTCTTTGGATTTTTTGGAGGCATCCTGCTACTCAGGCCCCAGGTCCTTGGAGACAAACACCGGCTGTATTCCCTGTTAAGGAAAAGTTGCCAGCCCTGGTTGCTGATGTCAGTTTGTAGGGTTCCCTTGGGACTGTCAGGGCAGCACAGGTTTGAGGTAGGGGTAGGTTGGGTCTGGGACATATCTTTATGTGTTTGGATTTTTTGGAGGCGGCCAGCCACTCTGGGACCCAGGCTCCTGAAGACAAACACCGGCCCTTTTCCCTTTGAACGAAAAGTTGCTAGACCAGGGTTCCTGATGTCAGTTCGTAGAGTTCTCCTGAGACTGTCGGGGCAGCACAAATTTGAGGTGGGGGCAGGTTGGGTCTGGGACATATCTTTAATCATTTGGAGATTTTGGAGGCGGCCGGCCACTCTGGGACAAAGGTTCCTGAAGACAAACACCGGCCCTTTCCCTTTGACGGAAAAGTTGCCAGCCCAGGTTCCTCTTGTCAGTTTATAGGGTTCCTTTGGGACTGTCAGGGCAGCACAAGTTTCTGGTGGGGGCAGATTTCCTCTGGGACATATCATTAATTGTTTGGATTTTTTGGAGGCATCCGGCTACTCAGGGCCAAAGGCCCTTGGAGACAAACACCGGCCCTATTCCCTGTTAAGAAAAAGTTGCCAGCCCTTGTTGCTGATGTCAGTTTGTAGGGTTCCCTTGGGGACTGTCAGGGCAGCACAGGTTTGAGGTGGGGGCAGGTTGGGTCTGGGACATATCCTTCATCATTTGGATTTTTTGGAGGCGGCCGGCCACTCAAGGCCAAAGGCCCTTGGAGACAAACACCGGCCCTTTTCCCTGTGAAGGAAAAGTTGCCAGACCTGGTTGCTGATGTCAGTTTGTAGGGTTCCCTTGGGACTGTCGGGGAAGCACAAATTTGAGGTGGGGGCAGGTTGGGTCTGGGACATATCTTTAATCGTTTGGATTTTTGGAGGCGTCCCGGCCAGTCAAGGCCAAAGGCCCCTTCAGACAAACACTGGCCATTTTTTCTTGGAAAGATATAAGGTCAGCCCTGGTTTCCTGCTGTCAGTTTGTATGGTTCCCTTGGGACTGTCAGGGAAGCACAGGTTTTGAGGTTGGGGCAGGTTGGGTCTGGGACATATCCTTAATCATTTGGATTTTTGGAGGCGGCCGGCCACTCCAGGCCACAGGCCCCCGAGAGACAAACACCGGCCCTTTTCCCTTTGAAGGAAAAGTTGCCAGCCCAGGTTCCTCATGTCAGTTTATAGCGTTCTCCTGGGACTGTCAGGGCAGCACACGTTTGTGGTGGGGGCAGGTTAGGTCTGGGACATATCTTTAATCGTTTGGATTTTTTGGAGGCGGCCGGCCACTCAAGGCCAAAGGCCCTTGGAGACAAACACCGGCCGTATTCCCTTTTAAGGAAAAGTAGCCAGCCCTGGTTGCTGATGTCAGTTTGTAGGGTTCCCTTGGGACTGTCAGGGCAGCACAGGTTTGAGGTGGGGGCAGGTTGGGTCTGGGACATATCTTTAATCGTTTGGTTTTTTGGAGGCGGCCGGCCACTCAAGGCCACAGGCTCCTCAAGAAAAGGACCGGTCCTTGTCCCTGTAAGGAAAGTTGCCTGTCCAGGTTGCTGATGTCTGCAGGTAGAGTTCCCTTGGGACTGTCAAGGTAGCACAGTTTTGAGGTGGGGGCAGGTTAGGTCTGGGAAATATCTTTAATCGTTTGGATTTTTTGGCGGCGTCCGGCCACTCAGGGACATAGTCCCCTGCAGTAAAACACCGGCCCCGTTTTCCCTGGGAAGGAAAAGTGTCCAGCCCAGGATCCTGCTGTCACTTTGTAGGGTTCCCTTGGGGCTCTCAGGGTAGCACAGGTTAGAGGTGGGGGCGCGTTGGGGTCTGGGACATATCCTAAATTGTTTGGATTTCTTTGAGGCATCCGGCTACTCAGGGCCCCAGGTCCTTGGAGACAAACACCGGCCGTATTCCCCTGTTAAGGAAAAGTTGCCAGCCCTGGTTGCTGATGTCAGTTTGTAGGGTTCCCTAGGGGCTGTCAGGGCAGCACAGGTTTGAGGTGGGGGCAGGTTGGGACTGGGACATATCTTTAATCATTTGGATTTTTTGGAGGCAGCCGGCCACTCTGGGACAAAGGCTTCTGTAGAAAAACACCGGCCGTTATCCCTTTGAAGGAAAAGTTGCCAGCCCAGGTTCCTCATGTCAGTTTATAGCGTTCTCTTGGGACTGTCAGGGCAGCACAAATTTGAGGTGGGGGCAGGTTAGGTCTGGGACATATCCTTAATTGTTTGGATTTTTTGGAGGCATCCGGCTACTCAGGGCCAAAGGCCCTTGGAGACAAACACCGGCCGTATTCCCTGTGAAGGAAAAGTAGCCAGCCCTGGTTGCTGATGTCAGTTTGTAGGGTTCCCTTTGGACTGTCAGGGCAGCACAGGTTTGAGGTGGGGGCAGGTTGGGTCTGGGACATATCTTTAATCGTTTGGTTTTTTGGAGGCGGCCGGCCACTCAAGGCCACAGGCTCCTCAAGAAAAGGGACCGGTCCTTGTCCCTGTAAGGAAAAGTTGCCGGTCCAGGTTGCTGATGTCAGCAGGTAGAGTTCCCTTGGGACTGTCAAGGTAGCACAGTTTTGAGGTGGGGGCAGGTTAGGTCTGGGAAATATCTTTAATCGTTTGGATTTTTTGGAGGCGTCCGGCCACTCAGGGACATAGTCCCCTGCAGTAAAACACGGCCCGTTTTCCCTGGGAAGGAAAAGTGTCAAGCCCAGGATCCTGCTGTCACTTTGATGGGTTCTCCTTGGGACTGTCAGGGTAGCACAGGTTAGAGGTGGGGGCCGGTTGGGTCTGGGACATATCCTAAATTGTTTGGATTTCTTTGAGGCATCCGGCTACTCAGGGCCCCAGGTCCTTGGAGACAAACACCGGCCGTATTCCCTGTTAAGGAAAAGTTGCCAGCCCTGGTTGCTGATGTCAGTTTGTAGGGTTCCCTTGGGACTGTCAGGGCAGCACAGGTTTGAGGTAGGGGTAGGTTGGGTCTGGGACATATCTTTATGTGTTTGGATTTTTTGGAGGCGGCCAGCCACTCTGGGACCCAGGCTCCTGAAGACAAACACCGGCCCTTTTCCCTTTGAACGAAAAGTTGCTAGACCAGGTTCCTGATGTCAGTTCGTAGAGTTCTCCTGAGACTGTCGGGGCAGCACAAATTTGAGGTGGGGGGCAGGTTGGGTCTGGGACATATCTTTAATCATTTGGAGATTTTGGAGGCGGCCGGCCACTCTGGGACAAAGGTTCCTGAAGACAAACACCGGCCCTTTCCCTTTGACGGAAAAGTTGCCAGCCCAGGTTCCTCTTGTCAGTTTATAGGGTTCCTTTGGGACTGTCAGGGCAGCACAAGTTTCTGGTGGGGCAGATTTCCTCTGGGACATATCATTAATTGTTTGGATTTTTTGGAGGCATCCCGGCTACTCAGGGACAAAGGCCCTTGGAGACAAACACCGGCCCTATTCCCTGTTAAGAAAAAGTTGCCAGCCCTTGTTGCTGATGTCAGTTTGTAGGGTTCCCTTGGGGACTGTCAGGGCAGCACAGGTTTGAGGTGGGGGCAGGTTGGGTCTGGGACATATCCTTCATCATTTGGATTTTTTGGAGGCGGCCGGCCACTCAAGGCCAAAGGCCCTTGGAGACAAACACCGGCCCTTTTCCTGTGAAGGAAAAGTTGCCAGACCTGGTTGCTGATGTCAGTTTGTAGGGTTCCCTTGGGACTGTCGGGGAAGCACAAATTTGAGGTGGGGGCAGGTTGGGGTCTGGGACATATCTTTAATCGTTTGGATTTTTGGAGGCGTCCGGCCAGTCAAGGCCAAAGGCCCCTTCAGACAAACACTGGCCATTTTTTCTTGGAAAGATATAAGGTCAGCCCTGGTTCCTGCTGTCAGTTTGTATGGTTCCCTTGGGACTGTCAGGGAAGCACAGGTTTTGAGGTTGGGGCAGGTTGGGTCTGGGACATATCTTTAATCATTTGGATTTTTGGAGGCGGCCGGCCACTCCAGGCCACAGGCCCCGAGAGACAAACACCGGCCCTTTTCCCTTTGAAGGAAAAGTTGCCAGCCCAGGTTCCTCATGTCAGTTTATAGCGTTCTCCTGGGACTGTCAGGGCAGCACACGTTTGTGGTGGGGGCAGGTTAGGTCTGGGACATATCTTTAATCGTTTGGATTTTTTGGAGGCGGCCGGCCACTCAAGGCCAAAGGCCCTTGGAGACAAACACCGGCCGTATTCCCTTTTAAGGAAAAGTAGCCAGCCCTGGTTGCTGATGTCAGTTTGTAGGGTTCCCTAGGGACTGTCAGGGCAGCACAGGTTTGAGGTGGGGGGCAGGTTGGGTCTGGGACATATCTTTAATCGTTTGGTTTTTTGGAGGCGGCCGGCCACTCAATGCCACAGGCTCCTCAAGAAAAGGACCGGTCCTTGTCCCTGTAAGGAAAGTTGCCTGTCCAGGTTGCTGATGTCTGCAGGTAGAGTTCCCTTGGGACTGTCAAGGTAGCACAGTTTTGAGGTGGGGGCAGGTTAGGTCTGGGAAATATCTTTAATCGTTTGGATTTTTTGGCGGCGTCCGGCCACTCAGGGACATAGTCCCCTGCAGTAAAACACCGGCCCGTTTTCCCTGGGAAGGAAAAGTGTCCAGCCCAGGATCCTGCTGTCACTTTGTAGGGTTCCCTTGGGGCTGTCAGGGGTAGCACAGGTTAGAGGTGGGGGCCGGTTGGGTCTGGGACATATCCTAAATTGTTTGGATTTCTTTGAGGCATCCGGCTACTCAGGGCCCCAGGTCCTTGGAGAAAAAACACCGGCCGTATTCCCTGTTAAGGAAAAGTTGCCAGCCCTGGTTGCTGATGTCAGTTTGTAGGGTTCCCTAGGGGCTGTCAGGGCAGCACAGGTTTGAGGTGGGGGGCAGGTTGGGACTGGGACATATCTTTAATCATTTGGATTTTTTGGAGGCAGCCGGCCACTCTGGGACAAAGGCTTCTGTAGAAAAACACCGGCCGTTATCCCTTTGAAGGAAAAGTTGCCAGCCCAGGTTCCTCATGTCAGTTTATAGCGTTCTCTTGGGACTGTCAGGGGCAGCACAAATTTGAGGTGGGGGCAGGTTAGGTCTGGGACATATCCTTAATTGTTTGGATTTTTTGGAGGCATCCGGCTACTCAGGGCCAAAGGCCCTTGGAGACAAACACCGGCCGTATTCCCTGTGAAGGAAAAGTAGCCAGCCCTGGTTGCTGATGTCAGTTTGTAGGGTTCCCTTTGGACTGTCAGGGCAGCACAAATTTGAGGTGGGGGCAGGTTGGGTCTGGGACATATCTTTAATCGTTTGGTTTTTTGGTGGCCGCCGGCCACTCAAGGCCACAGGCTCCTCAAGAAAAGGACCGGTCCTTGTCCCTGTAAGGAAAAGTTGCCGGTCCAGGTTGCTGATGTCAGCAGGTAGAGTTCCCTTGGGACTGTCAAGGTAGCACAGTTTTGAGGTGGGGGCAGGTTAGGTCTGGGAAATATCTTTAATCGTTTGGATTTTTTGGAGGCGTCCGGCCACTCAGGGACATAGTCCCCTGCAGTAAAAACACCGGCCCGTTTTCCCTGGGAAGGAAAAGTGTCAAGCCCAGGATCCTGCTGTCACTTTGATGGGTTCCCTTGGGACTGTCAGGGTAGCACAGGTTAGAGGTGGGGGCCGGTTGGGTCTGGGACATATCCTAAATTGTTTGGATTTCTTTGAGGCGTCCGGCTACTCAGGGACACAGGCCCTTTGAGACAAACACCGGCCGTATTCCCTGTGAAGGAAAAGTTGCCAGCCCTGGTTGCTGATGTCAGTTTGTAGGGTTCCCTTGGGACTGTCAGGGCAGCACAGGTTTGAAGTGGAGGCAGGTTGGGTCTGGGACATATCTTTAATCGTTTGGATATTTTGGAGGCGGCCGGCCAACCTGGGACCCCCCGGCTCCTGAAGACAAACACCAGCCCTTTTCCCCTTTGAACGAAAAGTTGGCAGACCAGCTTTCTGATGTCAGTTCGTAGAGTTCTCTTGAGACTGTCGGGGCAGACCAAATTTGAGGTGGGGGCAGGTTGGGTCTGGGACATATCTTTAATCATTTGGATTTTTTGGAGGCAGCCGGCCACTCTGGGACACAGGTTCCTGAAGACAAACACCGGCCCTTTTCCCTGTGACGGAAAAGTTGCCAGCCCAGGTTCCTCATGTCAGTTTATAGCGTTCTCTTGGGACTGTCAGGGCAGCACAAGTTTGTGGTGGGGGCAGATTTGGTCTGGGACATATCTTTAATCGTTTGGATTTTTTGGAGGCGGCCGGCCACTCAGGGACAAAGGCCCCTGCAGGAAGACACGCGCAATTTTTTCTAGGAAAGAAATATGGTCCGCCCAGATTCCTGATGTCAGCAGGTAGGGTTCCCTTGGGACTGTCAGGGAAGCACAGCTTTGAGGTGGGGGCACATTAGTTCTGGGAAATATCTTTGATCATTTGGATTTTTTGGAAGGGTCCGGCCACTCAGGGGACAAAGTCCCTGCAGGAAAACACCGGCCATTTTCGCTGGGAAGGAAAAGTGTCCAGCCCAGGATCCTGCTGTCACTTTGAAGGTTCCCTTGGGACTGTCAGGGTAGCACAGGTTAGAGGTGGGGGCCGGTTGGGTCTGGGACATATCCTTAAGTGTTTGGATTTTTTGGAGGCATCCGGCTACTCAGGGCCCCAGGTCCTTGGAGACAAACACCGGCTGTATTCCCTGTGAAGGAAAAGTTGCCAGCCCTGGTTGCTGATGTCAGTTTGTAGGGTTCCCTTGGGACTGTCAGGGCAGCACAGGTTTGAGGTAGGGGTAGGTTGGGTCTGGGACATATCTTTATGTGTTTGGATTTTTTGGAGGCGGCCAGCCACTCTGGGACCCAGGCTCCTGAAGACAAACACCGGCCCTTTTCCCCTTTGAACGAAAAGTTGCTAGACCAGGTCCTGATGTCAGTTCGTAGAGTTCTCCTGAGACTGTCGGGGCAGCACAAATTTGAGGTGGGGGCAGGTTGGGTCTGGGACATATCTTTAATCGTTTGGAGATTTTGGAGGCGGCCGGCCACTCTGGGACAAAGGTTCCTGAAGACAAACACCGGCCCTTTCCCTTTGACGGAAAAGTTGCCAGCCCAGGTTCCTCTTGTCAGTTTATAGGGTTCCTTTGGGACTGTCAGGGCAGCACAAGTTTCTGGTGGGGGCAGATTTCCTCTGGGACATATCATTAATCGTTTGGATTTTTTGGAGGCATCCGGCTACTCAGGGACAAAGGCCCTTGGAGACAAACACCGGCCCTATTCCCTGTTAAGAAAAAGTTGCCAGCCCTTGTTGCTGATGTCAGTTTGTAGGGTTCCCTTGGGACTGTCAGGGCAGCACAGGTTTGAGGTGGGGGCAGGTTGGGTCTGGGACATATCCTTCATCATTTGGATTTTTTGGAGGCGGCCGGCCACTCAAGGCCAAAAGCCCTTGGAGACAAACACCGGCCCTATTCCCTGTTAAGGAAAAGTTGCCAGACCTGGTTGCTGATGTCAGTTTGTAGGGTTCCCTTGGGACTGTCAGGGCAGCACAGGTTTGAGGTGGGGGCAGGTTGGGTCTGGGAAATATCTTTAATCGTTTGGATTTTTGGAGGCGTCCGGCCAGTCAAGGCCAAAGGCCCCTTCAGACAAACACTGGCCATTTTTTCTTGGAAAGATATAAGGTCCGCCCTGGTTCCTGCTGTCAGTTTGTAGGGTTCCTTTGGGACTGTCAGGGAAGCACAGGTTTTGAGGTTGGGGCCGGTTGGGTCTGGGACATATCCTTAATCATTTGGATTTTTGGAGGCGGCCGGCCACTCCAGGCCACAGGCCCTGAGAGACAAACACCGGCCCTTTTCCCTTTGAAGGAAAAGTTGCCAGCCCAGGTTCCTCATGTCAGTTTATAGCGTTCTCTTGGGACTGTCAGGGCAGCACACGTTTGTGGTGGGGGCAGGTTAGGTCTGGGACATATCTTTAATCGTTTGGATTTTTTGGAGGCGGCCGGCCACTCAAGGCCAAAGGCCCTTGGAGACAAACACCGGCCGTATTCCCTTTTAAGGAAAAGTTGCCAGCCCTGGTTGCTGATGTCAGTTTGTAGGGTTCCCTAGGGACTGTCAGGGCAGCACAAATTTGAGGTGGGGGCAGGTTGGGTCTGGGACATATCTTTAATCGTTTGGTTTTTTGGAGGCGGCCGGCCACTCAAGGCCACAGGCTCCTCAAGAAAAGGACCGGTCCTTGTCCCTGTAAGGAAAAGTTGCCTGTCCAGGTTGCTGATGTCTGCAGGTAGAGTTCCCTTGGGACTGTCAAGGTAGCACAGTTTTGAGGTGGGGGCAGGTTAGGTCTGGGAAATATCTTTAATCGTTTGGATTTTTTGGCGGCGTCCGGCCACTCAGGGACATAGTCCCCTGCAGTAAAACACCGGCCCGTTTTCCCTGGGAAGGAAAAGTGTCCAGCCCAGGATCCTGCTGTCACTTTGTAGGGTTCCCTTGGGGCTGTCAGGGTAGCACAGGTTAGAGGTGGGGGCCGGTTGGGTCTGGGACATATCCTTAATTGTTTGGATTTTTTGGAGGCATCCGGCTACTCAGGGCCAAAGGCCCTTGGAGACAAACACCGGCCGTATTCCCTGTTAAGGAAAAGTTGCCAGACCTGGTTGCTGATGTCAGTTTGTAGGGTTCCCTTGGGACTGTCAGGGAAGCACAGGTTTGAAGTGGGGGCAGGTTGGGTCTGGGACATATCTTTAATCGTTTGGATATTTTGGAGGCATCCGGCTACTCAGGGCCCCAGGTCCTTGGAGACAAACACCAGCCTTATTCCCTGTTAAGGAAAAGTTGCCAGCCCTGGTTGCTGATGTCAGTTTGTAGGGTTCCCTTGGGACTGTCAGGGCAGCACAAGTTTGTGGTGGGGGCAGATTTGGTCTGGGACATATCTTTAATCGTTTGGATTTTTTGCAGGCGGCCGGCCACTCCGGGACAAAGGCCCCTGCAGGAAGACACAAGCAATTTTTTCTAGGAAAGAAATATGGTCCGCCCAGATTCCTGATGTCAGCAGGTAGGGTTCCCTTGGGACTGTCAGGGAAGCACAGCTTTGAGGTGGGGGCACATTAGTTCTGGGAAATATCTTTGATCATTTGGATTTTTTGGAAGGGTCCGGCCACTCAGGGACAAAGTCCCTGCAGGAAAACACCGGCCATTTTCGCTGGGAAGGAAAAGTGTCCAGCCCAGGATCCTGCTGTCACTTTGAAGGGTTCCCTTGGGGCTGTCAGGGTAGCACAGGTTAGAGGTGGGGGCCGGTTGGGTCTGGGACATATCCTTAATTGTTTGGATTTTTTGGAGGCATCCGGCTACTCAGGGCCAAAGGCCCTTGGAGACAAACACCGGCCGTATTCCCTGTTAAGGAAAAGTTGCCAGACCTGGTTGCTGATGTCAGTTTGTAGGGTTCCCTTGGGACTGTCAGGGAAGCACAGGTTTGAAGTGGGGGCAGGTTGGGTCTGGGACATATCTTTAATCGTTTGGATATTTTGGAGGCATCCGGCTACTCAGGGCCCCAGGTCCTTGGAGACAAACACCAGCCTTATTCCCTGTTAAGGAAAAGTTGCCAGCCCTGGTTGCTGATGTCAGTTTGTAGGGTTCCCTTGGGACTGTCAGGGCAGCACAAGTTTGTGGTGGGGGCAGATTTGGTCTGGGACATATCTTTAATCGTTTGGATTTTTTGCAGGCGGCCGGCCACTCCGGGACAAAGGCCCCTGCAGGAAGACACAAGCAATTTTTTCTAGGAAAGAAATATGGTCCGCCCAGATTCCTGATGTCAGCAGGTAGGGTTCCCTTGGGACTGTCAGGGAAGCACAGCTTTGAGGTGGGGGCACATTAGTTCTGGGAAATATCTTTGATCATTTGGATTTTTTGGAAGGGTCCGGCCACTCAGGGACAAAGTCCCTGCAGGAAAACACCGGCCATTTTCGCTGGGAAGGAAAAGTGTCCAGCCCAGGATCCTGCTGTCACTTTGAAGGGTTCCCTTGGGGCTGTCAGGGTAGCACAGGTTAGAGGTGGGGGCCGGTTGGGTCTGGGACATATCCTTAATTGTTTGGATTTTTTGGAGGCATCCGGCTACTCAGGGCCAAAGGCCCTTGGAGACAAACACCGGCCGTATTCCCTGTTAAGGAAAAGTTGCCAGACCTGGTTGCTGATGTCAGTTTGTAGGGTTCCCTTTGGACTGTCAGGGCAGCACAGGTTTGAGGTGGGGGTAGGTTGGGTCTGGGACATATCTTTAATCGTTTGGATTTTTGGAGGCGTCCGGCCAGTCAAGGCCAAAGGCCCCTTCAGACAAACACTGGCCATTTTTTCTTGGAAAGATATAAGGTCAGCCCTGGTTCCTGCTGTCAGTTTGTAGGGTTCCCTTGGGACTGTCAGGGAAGCACAGGTTTTGAGGTTGGGGCAGGTTGGGTCTGGGACATATCCTTAATCATTTGGATTTTTGGAGGCGGCCGGCCACTCCAGGCCACAGGCCCCGAGAAACAAACACCGGCCCTTTTCCCTTTGAAGGAAAAGTTGCCAGCCCAGGTTCCTCATGTCAGTTTATAGCGTTCTCTTGGGACTGTCAGGGCAGCACACGTTTGTGGTGGGGGCAGGTTAGGTCTGGGACATATCTTTAATCGTTTGGATTTTTTGGAGGCGGCTGGCCAGTCAAGGCCAAAGGCCCTTGGAGACAAACACCGGCCGTATTCCCTTTTAAGGAAAAGTAGCCAGCCCTGGTTGCTGATGTCAGTTTGTAGGGTTCCCTATGGACTGTCAGGGCAGCACAAATTTGAGGTGGGGGCAGGTTGGGTCTGGGACATATCTTTAATCGTTTGGATTTTTGGAGGCAGCCGGCCACTCCAGGCCACAGGCCCTGAGAGACAAACACCGGCCCTTTTCCCTGTGAAGGAAAAGTTGCCAGCCCAGGTTCCTCATGTCAGTTTATAGCGTTCTCTTGGGACTGTCAGGGCAGCACACGTTTGTGGTGGGGGCAGGTTAGGTCTGGGACATATCTTTAATCGTTTGGATTTTTTGGAGGCGGCTGGCCAGTCAAGGCCAAAGGCCCTTGGAGACAAACACCGGCCGTATTCCCTTTTAAGGAAAAGTAGCCAGCCCTGGTTGCTGATGTCAGTTTGTAGGGTTCCCTATGGACTGTCAGGGCAGCACAAATTTGAGGTGGGGGCAGGTTGGGTCTGGGACATATCTTTAATCGTTTGGATTTTTGGAGGCGGCCGGCCACTCCAGGCCACAGGCCCTGAGAGACAAACACCGGCCCTTTTCCCTGTGAAGGAAAAGTTGCCAACCCAGGTTCCTCATGTCAGTTTATAGCGTTCTCTTGGGACTGTCAGGGCAGCACACGTTTGTGGTGGGGGCAGGTTAGGTCTGGGACATATCTTTAATCGTTTGGATTTTTTGGAGGCGGCCGGCCACTCAAGGCCAAAGGCCCTTGGAGACAAACACCGGCCGTATTCCCTTTTAAGGAAAAGTTGCCAGCCCTGGTTGCTGATGTCAGTTTGTAGGGTTCCCTAGGGACTGTCAGGGCAGCACAAATTTGAGGTGGGGGCAGGTTGGGTCTGGGACATATCTTTAATCGTTTGGTTTTTTGGAGGCGGCCGGCCACTCAAGGCCACAGGCTCCTCAAGAAAAGGACCGGTCCTTGTCCCTGTAAGGAAAAGTTGCCGGTCCAGGTTGCTGATGTCTGCAGGTAGAGTTCCCTTGGGACTGTCAAGGTAGCACAGTTTTGAGGTGGGGGCAGGTTAGGTCTGGGAAATATCTTTAATCGTTTGGATTATTTGGCGGCGTCCGGCCACTCAGGGACATAGTCCCCTGCAGTAAAACACCGGCCTGTTTTCCCTGGGAAGGAAAAGTGTCCAGCCCAGGATCCTGCTGTCACTTTGTAGGGTTCCCTTGGGGCTGTCAGGGTAGCACAGGTTAGAGGTGGGGGCCGGTTGGGTCTGGGACATATCCTTAATTGTTTGGATTTCTTTGAGGCGTCGGCTACTCAGGGACACAGGCCCTTGGAGACAAACACCGGCCGTATTCCCTGTTAAGGAAAAGTTGCCAGACCTGGTTGCTGATGTCAGTTTGTAGGGTTCCCTTGGGACTGTCAGGGTAGCACAGGTTTGAAGTGGGGGCAGGTTGGGTCTGGGACATATCTTTAATCGTTTGGATATTTTGGAGGCATCCGGCTACTCAGGGCCCCAGGTCCTTGGAGACAAACACCAGCCTTATTCCCTGTTAAGGAAAAGTTGCCAGCCCTGGTTGCTGATGTCAGTTTGTAGGGTTCCCTTGGGACTGTCAGGGCAGCACAAGTTTGTGGTGGGGGCAGATTTGGTCTGGGACATATCTTTAATCGTTTGGATTTTTTGCAGGCGGCCGGCCACTCCGGGACAAAGGCCCCTGCAGGAAGACACAAGCAATTTTTTCTAGGAAAGAAATATGGTCCGCCCAGATTCCTGATGTCAGCAGGTAGGGTTCCCTTGTGACTGTCAGGGAAGCACAGCTTTGAGGTGGGGGCACATTAGTTCTGGGAAATATCTTTGATCATTTGGATTTTTTGGAAGGGTCCGGACACTCAGGGACAAAGTCCCTGCAGGAAAACACCGGCCATTTTCGCTGGGAAGGAAAAGTGTCCAGCCCAGGATCCTACTGTCACTTTGGAGGGTTCCCTTGGGACTGTCAGGGTAGCACAGGTTAGAGGTGGGGGCCAGTTGGGTCTGGGACATATCCTTAATTGTTTGGATTTTTTGGAGGCATCCGGCTACTCAGGGCCCCAGGTCCTTGGAGACAAACAGCGGCCGTATTCCCTGTTAAGGAAAAGTTGCCAGCCCTGGTTGCTGATGTCAGTTTGTAGGGTTCCCTTGGGACTGTCAGGGCAGCACAGGTTTGAGGTGGGGGTAGCTTGGGTCTGGGACATATCTTTAATCGTTTGGATTTTTTGGAGGCGGCCAGCCACTCTGGGACCCAGGCTCCTGAAGACAAACACCGGCCCTTTTCCCTTTGAACGAAAAGTTGCTAGACCAGGTTGCTGATGTCAGTTCGTAGAGTTCTCCTGAGACTGTCGGGGCAGCACAAATTTGAGGTGGGGGCAGGTTGGGTCTGGGACATATCTTTAATCGTTTGGAGATTTTGGAGGCGGCCGGCCACTCTGGGACAAAGGTTCCTGAAGACAAACACCGGCCCTTTTCCCTGTGACGGAAAAGTTGCCAGCCCAGGTTCCTCTTGTCAGTTTATAGGGTTCCTTTGGGACTGTCAGGGCAGCACAAGTTTGTGGTGGGGGCAGATTAAGTCTGGGACATATCATTAATCGTTTGGATTTTTTGGAGGCGGCCGGCCAGTCAAGGCCAAAGGCCCTTGGAGACAAACACCGGCCGTATTCCCTGTTAAGGAAAAGTTGCCAGCCCTGGTTGCTGATGTCAGTTTGTAGGGTTCCCTATGGACTGTCAGGGCAGCACAAATTTGAGGTGGGGGCAGGTTGGGTCTGGGACATATCTTTAATCGTTTGGTTTTTTGGAGGCGGCAGGCCACTCAAGGCCAGAGGCTCCTCAAGAAAAGGACCGGTCCTTGTCCCTGTAAGGAAAAGTTGCCGGTCCAGGTTACTGATGTCTGCAGGTAGAGTTCCCTTGGGACTGTCAAGGTAGCACAGTTTTGAGGTGGGGGCAGGTTAGGTCTGGGAAATATCTTTAATCGTTTGGATTTTTTGGAGGCGTCCGGCTACTCAGGGACATAGTCCCCTGCAGTAAAACACCGGCCCGTTTTCCCTGGGAAGGAAAAGTTGCCAGCCCAGGATCCTGCTGTCACTTTGTAGGGTTCCCTTGGGACTGTTAGGGCAGCACAGGTTAGAGGTGGGGGCCGGTTGGGTCTGGGACATATCCTTAATTGTTTGGATTTCTTTGAGGCGTCGGCTACTCAGGGACACAGGCCCTTGGAGACAAACACCGGCCGTATTCCCTGTTAAGGAAAAGTTGCCAGACCTGGTTGCTGATGTCAGTTTGTAGGGTTCCCTTGGGACTGTCAGGGCAGCACAGGTTTGAGGTGGGGGCAGGTTGGGTCTGGGACATATCTTTAATCGTTTGGATTTTTGGAGGCGTCCGGCCAGTCAAGGCCAAAGGCCCCTTCAGGCAAACACTGGCCATTTTTTCTTGGAAAGATATAAGGTCAGCCCTGGTTCCTGCTGTCAGTTTGTAGGGTTCCCTTGGGACTGTCAGGGAAGCACAGGTTTTGATGTTGGGGCAGGTTGGGTCTGGGACATATCCTTAATCATTTGGATTTTTGGAGGCGGCCGGCCACTCCAGGCCACAGGCCCCGAGAGACAAACACCGGCCCTTTTCCCTTTGAAGGAAAAGTTGCCAGCCCAGGTTCCTCATGTCAGTTTATAGCGTTCTCTTGGGACTGTCAGGGTAGCACACGTTTGTGGTGGGGGCAGGTTAGGTCTGGGACATATCTTTAATCGTTTGGATTTTTTGGAGGCGGCTGGCCAGTCAAGGCCAAAGGCCCTTGGAGACAAACACCGGCCGTATTCCCTTTTAAGGAAAAGTTGCCAGCCCTGGTTGCTGATGTCAGTTTGTAGGGTTCCCTATGGACTGTCAGGGCAGCACAAATTTGAGGTGGGGGCAGGTTGGGTCTGGGACATATCTTTAATCGTTTGGTTTTTTGGAGGCGGCCGGCCACTCAAGGCCACAGGCTCCTCAAGAAAAGGACCGGTCCTTGTCCCTGTAAGGAAAAGTTGCCGGTCCAGGTTGCTGATGTCTGCAGGTAGAGTTCCCTTGGGACTGTCAAGGTAGCACAGTTTTGAGGTGGGGGCAGGTTAGGTCTGGGAAATATCTTTAATCGTTTGGATTATTTGGCGGCGTCCGGCCACTCAGGGGCATAGTCCCCTGCAGTAAAACACCGGCCCGTTTTCCCTGGGAAGGAAAAGTGTCCAGCCCAGGATCCTGCTGTCACTTTGTAGGGTTCCCTTGGGGCTGTCAGGGTAGCACAGGTTAGAGGTGGGGGCCGGTTGGGTCTGGGACATATCCTTAATTGTTTGGATTTCTTTGAGGCGTCGGCTACTCAGGGACACAGGCCCTTGGAGACAAACACCGGCCGTATTCCCTGTTAAGGAAAAGTTGCCAGACCTGGTTGCTGATGTCAGTTTGTAGGGTTCCCTTGGGACTGTCAGGGTAGCACAGGTTTGAAGTGGGGGCAGGTTGGGTCTGGGACATATCTTTAATCGTTTGGATATTTTGGAGGCATCCGGCTACTCAGGGCCCCAGGTCCTTGGAGACAAACACCAGCCTTATTCCCTGTTAAGGAAAAGTTGCCAGCCCTGGTTGCTGATGTCAGTTTGTAGGGTTCCCTTGGGACTGTCAGGGCAGCACAAGTTTGTGCTGGGGGCAGATTTGGTCTGGGACATATCTTTAATCGTTTGGATTTTTTGCAGGCGGCCGGCCACTCCGGGACAAAGGCCCCTGCAGGAAGACACAAGCAATTTTTTCTAGGAAAGAAATATGGTCCGCCCAGATTCCTGATGTCAGCAGGTAGGGTTCCCTTGTGACTGTCAGGGAAGCACAGCTTTGAGGTGGGGGCACATTAGTTCTGGGAAATATCTTTGATCATTTGGATTTTTTGGAAGGGTCCGGCCACTCAGGGACAAAGTCCCTGCAGGAAAACACCGGCCATTTTCGCTGGGAAGGAAAAGTGTCCAGCCCAGGATCCTGCTGTCACTTTGAAGGGTTCCCTTGGGGCTGTCTGGGTAGCACAGGTTAGAGGTGGGGGCCGGTTGGGTCTGGGACATATCCTTAATTGTTTGGATTTTTTGGAGGCATCCGGCTACTCAGGGCCAAAGGCCCTTGGAGACAAACACCGGCCGTATTCCCTGTTAAGGAAAAGTTGCCAGCCCTGGTTGCTGATGTCAGTTTGTAGGGTTCCCTTGGGACTGTCAGGGCCGCACAGGTTTGAGGTGGGGGCAGGTTGGGTCTGGGAAATATCTTTAATCGTTTGGATATTTTGGAGGCGGCCAGCCACTCTGGGACCCAGGCTCCTGAAGACAAACACCGGCCCTTTTCCCTTTGAACGAAAAGTTGCTAGACCAGGTTGCTGATGTCAGTTCGTAGAGTTCTCCTGAGACTGTCGGGGCAGCACAAATTTGAGGTGGGGGCAGGTTGGGTCTGGGACATATCTTTAATCGTTTGGAGATTTTGGAGGCGGCCGGCCACTCTGGGACAAAGGTTCCTGAAGACAAACACCGGCCCTTTTCCCTTTGAACGAAAAGTTGCCAGCCCAGGTTCCTCTTGTCAGTTTATAGGGTTCCTTTGGGACTGTCAGGGCAGCACAAGTTTCTGGTGGGGGCAGATTAAGTCTAGGACATATCATTAATCGTTTGGATTTTTTGGAGGCATCCGGCTACTCAGGGACAAAGGCCCTTGGAGACAGACACCGGCCCTATTCCCTGTTAAGGAAAAGTTGCCAGCCCTTGTTGCTGATGTCAGTTTGTAGGGTTCCCTTTGGACTGTCAGGGCAGCACAGGTTTGAGGTGGGGGCAGGTTGGGTCTGGGACATATCCTTCATCGTTTGGATTTTTTGGAGGCGGCGGGCCACTCAAGGCCAAAGGCTCCTCAAGAAAAAGACCACCCATTTTCCCTGTGAAGGAAAAGTTGCCAAGGCAGGTTCCTGATGTCAGTTTTAGGATTCCCTTGGGACTGTCAAGGCAGCACAGTTTTGAGGTGGGGGCAGGTTAGGTCTGGGAAATATCTTTAATCGTTTGGATTTTTTGGAGGCGGCCGGCCACTCAAGGCCACAGGCTCCTCGAGAAAAAGACCGCTTCTTTTCCCTGTAAGGAAAAGTTGCTGGTCCAGGTTTCTGATGTCTGCATGTAGAGTTCCCGTTGGACTGTCAAGGCTGCAGAGGTTTGAGGTGGGGGCAGGTTATGTCTGGGAAATATCTTTAGTCATTTGGATTTTTGGAGGCGTCCGGCCACTCAGGGAGAAAGGCCCCTGCACGAAACCACCGGCCCTTTTCCCTGTGAAGGAAAAGTTGCCAGACCTGGTTGCTGATGTCAGTTTGTAGGGTTCCCTTGGGACTGACAGGGAAGCACAGGTTAGAGGTGGGGGCAGGTTGGGTCTGGGAAATATCTTTAATCGTTTGGATTTTTGGAGGCGTCCGGCCAATCAAAGCCACAGGCTCCTCGAGAAAAAGACCGGCCCTTTTCCCTGTGAAGGAAAAGTTGCCAGACCTGGTTGCTGATGTCAGTTTGTAGGGTTCCCTTGGGACTGACAGGGAAGCACAGGTTTGAGGTGGGGGCAGGTTGGGTCTGGGAAATATCTTTAATCGTTTGGATTTTTGGAGGCGTCCGGCCAGTCAAGGCCAAAGGCCCCTTCAGACAAACACTGTCCATTTTTTCTTGGAAAGATATAAGGTCAGCCCTGGTTCCTGCTGTCAGTTTGTAGGGTTCCCTTGGGACTGTCAGGGAAGCACAGGTTTTGAGGTTGGGGCAGGTTGGGTCTGGGACATATCCTTAATCAGTTGGATTTTTGGAGGCGGCCGGCCACTCAGGGCCACAGGCCCCGAGAGACAAACACCGGCCCTTTTCCCTGTGAAGGAAAAGTTGCCAGCCCAGGTTCCTCATGTCAGTTTATAGCGTTCTCTTGGGACTGTCAGGGCAGCACACGTTTGTGGTGGGGGCAGGTTAGGTCTGGGACATATCGTTAATCGTTTGGATTTTTTGGAGGCGGCCGGCCACTCAAGGCCAAAGTTCCTTGGAGACAAACACCGGCCGTATTCCCTGTTAAGGAAAAGTTGCCAGCCCTGGTTGCGGATGTCAGTTTGTAGGGTTCCCTTTGGACTGTCAGGGCAGCACAGGTTTGAGGTGGGGGCAGGTTGGGTCTGGGACATATCTTTAATCGTTTGGTTTTTTGGAGGCGGCCGGCCACTCCAGGCCACAGGCCCCGAGAGACAAACACCAGCCCTTTTCCCTTTGAAGGAAAAGTTGCCAGCCCAGGTTCCTCATGTCAGTTTATAGCGTTCTCTTGGGACTGTCAGGGCAGCACATGTAAGAGGTGGGGGAATGTTGGGTCTGGGACCTATCCTTCATCGTTTGGATTTTTTGGAGGCGTCCGGCCAGTCTAGGCCAAAGGCTCATGGAGAAAAATACCACCCATTTTCCCTGTGAAGGAAAAGTGTCCAGCCCAGGATCCTGCTGTCACTTTGTAGGGTTCCCTTGGGGCTGTCAGGGTAGCACAGGTTAGAGGTGGGGGCCGGTTGGGTCTGGGACATATCCTTAATTGTTTGGATTTCATTGAGGCGTCGGCTACTCAGGGACACAGGCCCTTGGAGACAAACACCGGCCATATTCCCTGTTAAGGAAAAGTTGCCAGACCTGGTTGCTGATGTCAGTTTGTAGGGTTCCCTTGGGACTGTCAGGGCAGCACAGGTTTGAGGTGGGGGCAGGTTGGGTCTGGGACATATCTTTAATCGTTTGGATATTTTGGAGGCGGCCGGCCAACCTGGGACCCCGGCTCCTGAAGACAAACACCAGCCCTTTTCCCTTTGAACGAAAAGTTGCCAGCCCAGGTTCCTGATGTCAGTTAGTTGAGTTCTCTTGAGACTGTCGGGGCAGCACAAATTTGAGGTGGGGGCAGGTTGGGTCTGGGACATATCTTTAATCATTTGTATTTTTTGGAGGCAGCCGGCCACTCTGGGACACAGGCTCCTGAAGAAAAACACCAGCCCTTTTCCCTGTGAAAGAAAAGTTGCCAGCCCAGGTTCCTCTTGTCAGTTTATAGCGTTCTCTTGGGACTGTCAGGGCAGCACATGTAAGAGGTGGGGGAATGTTGGGTCTGGGACCTATCCTTCATCGTTTGGATTTTTTGGAGGCGTCCGGCCAGTCTAGGCCAAAGGCTCATGGAGAAAAAGACAACCCATTTTCCCTGTGAAGGAAAAGTTTCCAGGGCAGGTTCCTCTTGTCAGTTTTTAGAGTTCCCTTGGGACTGTCACGGAAGCATAGGTTTGAGGTGGGGGCAGGTTGGGTCTGGGACATATCCTTAATCATTTGGATTTTTTGGAGGCGTCCGGCTACTCAGGGACAAAGGCCCTTGGAGACAAACACCGGCCGTATTCCCTGTGAAGGAAAAGTTGCCAGCCCTGGTTGGTGATGTCAGTTTGTAGGGTTCCCTTTGGACTGTCAGGGCAGCACAGGTTTGAGGTGGGGGCAGGTTGGGTCTGGGACATATCTTTAATCGTTTGGATATTTTGGAGGCGGCCGGCCAACCTGGGACCCAGGCTCCTGAAGACAAACACCAGCCCTTTTCCCTTTGAACGAAAAGTTGCCAGCCCAGGTTCCTGATGTCAGTTAGTAGCGTTCTCTTGAGACTGTCAGGGCAGCACACGTTTGTGGTGGGGGCAGGTTGGGTCTGGGACATATCTTTAATCATTTGGATTTTTTGGAGGCAGCCGGCCACTCTGGGACACAGGCTCCTGAAGAAAAACACCAGCCCTTTTCCCTGTGAAGGAAAAGTTGCCAGCCCAGGTTCCTCATGTCAGTTTATAGCGTTCTCTTGGGACTGTCAGGGCAGCACAAATTTGAGATGGGGGCAGGTTGGGTCTGGGACATATCTTTAATCGTTTGGTTTTTTGGAGGCGGCCGGCCACTCAAGGCCACAGGCTCCTCAAGAAAAGGACCGGTCCTTGTCCCTGTAAGGAAAAGTTGCCGGTCCAGGTTGCTGATGTCTGCAGGTAGAGTTCCCTTGGGACTGTCAAGGTAGCACAGTTTTGAGGTGGGGGCAGGTTAGGTCTGGGAAATATCTTTAATCGTTTGGATTTTTTGGAGGCGTCCGGCTACTCAGGGACATAGTCCCCTGCAGTAAAACACCGGCCCGTTTTCCCTGGGAAGGAAAAGTGTCCAGCCCAGGATCCTGCTGTCACTTTGTAGGGTTCCCTTGGGACTGTTAGGGCAGCACAGGTTAGAGGTGGGGGCCGGTTGGGTCTGGGACATATCCTTAATTGTTTGGATTTCATTGAGGCGTCGGCTACTCAGGGACACAGGCCCTTGGAGACAAACACCGGCCGTATTCCCTGTTAAGGAAAAGTTGCCAGACCTGGTTGCTGATGTCAGTTTGTAGGGTTCCCTTGGGACTGTCAGGGCAGCACAGGTTTGAGGTGGGGGCAGGTTGGGTCTGGGACATATCTTTAATCGTTTGGATTTTTGGAGGCGTCCGGCCAGTCAAGGCCAAAGGCCCCTTCAGACAAACACAGGCCATTTTTTCTTGGAAAGATATAAGGTCAGCCCTGGTTCCTGCTGTCAGTTTGTAGGGTTCCCTTGGGACTGTCAGGGAAGCACAGGTTTTGAGGTTGGGGCAGGTTGGGTCTGGGACATATCCTTAATCATTTGGATTTTTGGAGGCGGCCGGCCACTCCAGGCCACAGGCCCCGAGAGACAAACACCGGCCCTTTTCCCTTTGAAGGAAAAGTTGCCAGCCCAGGTTCCTCATGTCAGTTTATAGCGTTCTCTTGGGACTGTCAGGGCAGCACACGTTTGTGGTAGGGGCAGGTTAGGTCTGGGACATATCTTTAATCGTTTGGATTTTTTGGAGGCGGCCGGCCACTCAAGGCCAAAGGCCCTGGGAGACAAACACCGGCCGTATTCCCTTTTAAGAAAAAGTTGCCAGCCCTGGTTGCTGATGTCAGTTTGTAGGGTTCCCTATGGACTGTCAGGGCAGCACAGGTTTGAGGTGGGGGCAGGTTGGGTCTGGGACATATCTTTAATCGTTTGGATTTTTGGAGGCGGCCGGCCACTCCAGGCCACAGGCCCTGAGAGACAAACACCGGCCCTTTTCCCTTTGAAGGAAAAGTTGCCAGCCCAGGTTCCTCATGTCAGTTTATAGCGTTCTCTTGGGACTGTCAGGGCAGCACACGTTTGTGGTGGGGGCAGGTTAGGTCTGGGACATATCTTTAATCGTTTGGATTTTTTGGAGGCGGCCGGCCACTCAAGGCCAAAGGCCCTTGGAGACAAACACCGGCCGTATTCCCTTTTAAGGAAAAGTTGCCAGCCCTGGTTGCTGATGTCAGTTTGTAGGGTTCCCTAGGGACTGTCAGGGCAGCACAAATTTGAGGTGGGGGCAGGTTGGGTCTGGGACATATCTTTAATCGTTTGGTTTTTTGGAGGCGGCCGGCCACTCAAGGCCACAGGGTCCTCAAGAAAAGGACCGGTCCTTGTCCCTGTAAGGAAAAGTTGCCGGTCCAGGTTGCTGATATCTGCAGGTAGAGTTCCCTTGGGACTGTCAAGGTAGCACAGTTTTGAGGTGGGGGCAGGTTAGGTCTGGGAAATATCTTTAATCGTTTGGATTTTTTGGCGGCGTCTGGCCACTCAGGGACATAGTCCCCTGCAGTAAAACACCGGCCCGTTTTTCCTGGGAAGGAAAAGTGTCCAGCCCAGGATCCTGCTGTCACTTTGTAGGGTTCCCTTGGGGCTGTCAGGGTAGCACAGGTTAGAGGTGGGGGCCGGTTGGGTCTGGGACATATCCTTAATTGTTTGGATTTCTTTGAGGCGTCGGCTACTCAGGGACACAGGCCCTTGGAGACAAACACCGGCCGTATTCCCTGTTAAGGAAAAGTTGCCAGACCTGGTTGCTGATGTCAGTTTGTAGGGTTCCCTTGGGACTGTCAGGGTAGCACAGGTTTGAAGTGGGGGCAGGTTGGGTCTGGGACATATCTTTAATCGTTTGGATATTTTGGAGGCATCCGGCTACTCAGGGCCCCAGGTCCTTGGAGACAAACACCAGCCTTATTCCCTGTTAAGGAAAAGTTGCCAGCCCTGGTTGCTGATGTCAGTTTGTAGGGTTCCCTTGGGACTGTCAGGGCAGCACAAGTTTGTGCTGGGGGCAGATTTGGTCTGGGACATATCTTTAATCGTTTAGATTTTTTGCAGGCGGCCGGCCACTCCGGGACAAAGGCCCCTGCAGGAAGACACAAGCAATTTTTTCTAGGAAAGAAATATGGTCCGCCCAGATTCCTGATGTCAGCAGGTAGGGTTCCCTTGGGACTGTCAGGGAAGCACAGCTTTGAGGTGGGGGCACATTAGTTCTGGGAAATATCTTTGATCATTTGGATTTTTTGGAAGGGTCCGGCCACTCAGGGACAAAGTCCCTGCAGGAAAACACCGGCCATTTTCGCTGGGAAGGAAAAGTGTCCAGCCCAGGATCCTGCTGTCACTTTGAAGGGTTCCCTTGGGGCTGTCAGGGTAGCACAGGTTAGAGGTGGGGGCCGGTTGGGTCTGGGACATATCCTTAATTGTTTGGATTTTTTGGAGGCATCCGGCTACTCAGGGCCAAAGGCCCTTGGAGACAAACACCGGCCGTATTCCCTGTTAAGGAAAAGTTGCCAGCCCTGGTTGCTGATGTCAGTTTGTAGGGTTCCCTTGGGACTGTCAGGGCAGCACAGGTTTGAGGTGGGGGCAGGTTGGGTCTGGGACATATCTTTAATCGTTTGGATATTTTGGAGGCGGCCAGCCACTCTGGGACCCAGGCTCCTGAAGACAAACACCGGCCCTTTTCCCTTTGAACGAAAAGTTGCTAGACCAGGTTGCTGATGTCAGTTCGTAGAGTTCTCTTGAGACTGTCGGGGCAGCACAAATTTGAGGTGGGGGCAGGTTGGGTCTGGGACATATCTTTAATCGTTTGGAGATTTTGGAGGCGGCCGGCCACTCTGGGACAAAGGTTCCTGAAGACAAACAACGGCCCTTTTCCCTGTGACGGAAAAGTTGCCAGCCCAGGTTCCTCTTGTCAGTTTATAGGGTTCCTTTGGGACTGTCAGGGCAGCACAAGTTTCTGGTGGGGGCAGATTAAGTCTAGGACATATCATTAATCGTTTGGATTTTTTGGAGGCATCCGGCTACTCAGGGACAAAGGCCCTTGGAGACAAACACCGGCCCTACTCCCTGTTAAGGAAAAGTTGCCAGCCCAGGTTCCTCATGTCAGTTTATAGCGTTCTCTTGGGACTGTCAGGGCAGCACAGGTTTGAGGTGGGGGCAGGTTGGGTCTGGGACATATCCTTCATCGTTTGGATTTTTTGGAGGCGGCGGGCCACTCAAGGCCAAAGGCTCCTCAAGAAAAAGACCACCCATTTTCCCTGTGAAGGAAAAGTTGCCAAGGCAGGTTCCTGATGTCAGTTTTAGGATTCCCTTGGGACTGTCAAGGCAGCACAAATTTGAGGTGCGGGCAGGTTAGGTCTGGGAAATATCTTTAATCGTTTGGATTTTTTGGAGGCTGCCGGCCACTCAAGGCCACAGGCTCCTCGAGAAAAAGACCGCTCCTTTTCCCTGTAAGGAAAAGTTGCTGGTCCAGGTTGCTGATGTCTGCATGTAGAGTTCCCGTTGGACTGTCAAGGCTGCAGAGGTTTGAGGTGGGGGCAGGTTATGTCTGGGAAATATCTTTAGTCATTTGGATTTTTTGGAGGCGTCCGGCCACACAGGGAGAAAGGCCCCTGCAGGAAACCACCGGCCCTTTTCCCTGTTAAGGAAAAGTGTCCAGCCCAGGTTCCTGCTGTCACTTTGTAGGTTTCCCTAGGGACTGTCGGGGCAGCACAAATTTGAGGTGGGGGCAGGTTGGGTCTGGGAAATATCTTTAATCATTTGGATTTTTTGGAGGCGTCCGGCCACTCAAGGCCAAAGGCCCTTGGAGACAAACACCGGCCCTTTTCCCTGTTAAGGAAAAGTTGCCAGACCTGGTTGCTGATGTCAGTTTGTAGGGTTCCCGTGGGACTGTCAGGGAAGCGCAGGTTTGATGTGGGGGCAGGTTGGGTCTGGGAAATATCTTTAATCGTTTGGATTTTTGGAGGCGTCCGGCCAGTCAAGGCCAAAAGCCCCTTCAGACAAACACTGGCCATTTTTTCTTGGAAAGATATAAGGTCAGCCCTGGTTCCTGCTGTCAGTTTGTAGGGTTCCCTTGGGACTGTCAGGGAAGCACAGGTTTTGAGGCGGGGGCAGGTTGGGTCTGGGACATATCCTTAATCATTTGGATTTTTGGAGGCGGCCGGCCACTCAGGGCCACAGGCCCCGAGAGACAAACACCGGCCCTTTTCCCTGTGAAGGAAAAGTTGCCAGCCCAGGTTCCTCATGTCAGTTTATAGCGTTCTCTTGGGACTGTCAGGGCAGCACACGTTTGTGGTGGGGGCAGGTTAGGTCTGGGACATATCTTTAATCGTTTGGATTTTTTGGAGGCGGCCGGCCACTCCAGGCCACAGGCCCCGAGAGACAAACACCGGCCGTATTCCCTGTTAAGGAAAAGTTGCCAGCCCTGGTTGCTGATGTCAGTTTGTAGGGTTCCCTTTGGACTGTCAGGGCAGCACAGGTTTGAGGTGGGGGCAGGTTGGGTCTGGGACATATCTTTAATCGTTTGGTTTTTTGGAGGCGGCCGGCCACTCAAGGCCACAGGCTCCTCAAGAAAAGGACCGGTCCTTGTCCCTGTAAGGAAAAGTTGCCGGTCCAGGTTGCTGATGTCTGCAGGTAGAGTTCCCTTGGGACTGTCAAGGTAGCACAGTTTTGAGGTGGGGGCAGGTTAAGTCTGGGAAATATCTTTAATCATTTGGATTTTTTGGAGGCGGCCGGCCACTCAAAGCCACAGGCTCCTCGAGAAAAAGACCGCTCCTTTTCCCTTTAAGGAAAAGTTGCCGGTCCAGGTTGCTGATGTCTGCATGTAGAGTTCCCGTTGGACTGTCAAGGCAGCACAGGTTTGAGGTGGGGGCAGGATGGGTCTGGGACATATCTTTAATCATTTGGATATTTTGGAGGCGGCCGGCCAGTCAAGGCCAAAGGCCCCTTCAGACAAACACTGGCCATTTTTTCTTGGAAAGATATAAGGTCCGCCCTGGTTCCTGCTGTCAGTTTGTAGGGTTCCCTTGGGACTGTCAGGGAAGCACAGGTTTTGAGGTTGGGGCAGGTTGGGTCTGGGACATATCCTTAATCATTTGGATTTTTGGAGGCGGCCGTCCACTCCAGGCCACAGGCCGCGAGAGACAAACACCAGCCCTTTTCCCTTTGAAGGAAAAGTTGCCAGCCCAGGTTCCTCATGTCAGTTTATAGCGTTCTCTTGGGACTGTCAGGGCAGCACATGTAAGAGGTGGGGGAATGTTGGGTCTGGGACCTATCCTTCATCGTTTGGATTTTTTGGAGGCGGCCGGCCACTCAGAGCCAAAGGCTCATAGAGAAAAAGACAACCCATTTTCCCTGTGAAAGAAAAGTTTCCAAGGCAGGTTCCTCTTGTCAGTTTTTAGAGTTCCCTTGGGACTGTCACGGAAGCACAGGTTTGAGGTGGGGGCAGGTTGGGTCTGGGACATATCCTTAATTGTTTGGATTTTTTGGAGGCGTCCGGCTACTCAGGGACAAAGGCCCTTGGAGACAAACACCGGCCGTATTCCCTGTGAAGGAAAAGTATCCAGCCCTGGTTGCTGATGTCAGTTTGTAGGGTTCCCTTGGGACTGTCAGGGCAGCACAGGTTTGAGGTGGGGGCAGGTTGGGTCTGGGACATATCTTTAATCGTTTGGATATTTTGGAGGCGGCCGGCCAACCTGGGACCCAGGCTCCTGAAGACAAACACCAGCCCTTTTCCCTTTGAACGAAAAGTTGCCAGCCCAGGTTCCTGATGTCAGTTAGTAGAGTTCTCTTGAGACTGTCGGGGCAGCACAAATTTGAGGTGGGGGCAGGTTGGGTCTGGGACATATCTTTAATCATTTGTATTTTTTGGAGGCAGCCGGCCACTCTGGGACACAGGCTCCTGAAGAAAAACACCAGCCCTTTTCCCTGTGAAGGAAAAGTTGCCAGCCCAGGTTCCTCATGTCAGTTTATAGCGTTCTCTTGGGACTGTCAGGGCAGCACATGTAAGAGGTGGGGGAATGTTGGGTCTGGGACCTATCCTTCATCGTTTGGATTTTTTGGAGGCGGCCGGCCACTCAGAGCCAAAGGCTCATAGAGAAAAAGACAACCCATTTTCCCTGTGAAGGAAAAGTTTCCAAGGCAGGTTCCTCTTGTCAGTTTTTAGAGTTCCCTTGGGACTGTCACGGAAGCACAGGTTTGAGGTGGGGGCAGGTTGGGTCTGGGACATATCCTTAATTGTTTGGATTTTTTGGAGGCGTCCGGCTACTCAGGGACAAAGGCCCTTGGAGACAAACACCGGCCGTATTCCCTGTGAAGGAAAAGTTGCCAGCCCTGGTTGCTGATGTCAGTTTGTAGGGTTCCCTTGGGACTGTCAGGGCAGCACAGGTTTGAGGTGGGGGTAGGTTGGGTCTGGGACATATCTTTAATCGTTTGGATATTTTGGAGGCGGCCGGCCAACCTGGGACCCAGGCTCCTGAAGACAAACACCAGCCCTTTTCCCTTTGAACGAAAAGTTGCCAGCCCAGGTTCCTGATGTCAGTTCGTAGAGTTCTCTTGAGACTGTCGGGGCAGCACAAATTTGAGGTGGGGGGCAGGTTGGGTCTGGGACATATCTTTAATCATTTGTATTTTTTGGAGGCAGCCGGCCACTCTGGGACACAGGCTCCTGAAGAAAAAACACCAGCCCTTTTCCCTGTGAAGGAAAAGTTGCCAGCCCAGGTTCCTCATGTCAGTTTATAGCGTTCTCTTGGGACTGTCAGGGCAGCACATGTAAGAGGTGGGGGAATGTTGGGTCTGGGACCTATCCTTCATCGTTTGGATTTTTTGGAGGCGGCCGGCCACTCAGAGCCAAAGGTTCATAGAGAAAAAGACAACCCATTTTCCCTGTGAAAGAAAAGTTTCCAAGGCAGGTTTCTCTTGTCAGTTTTTAGAGTTCCCTTGGGACTGTCACGGAAGCACAGGTTTGAGGTGGGGGCAGGTTGGGTCTGGGACATATCCTTAATTGTTTGGATTTTTTGGAGGCGTCCGGCTACTCAGGGACAAAGGCCCTTGGAGACAAACACCGGCCGTATTCCCTGTGAAGGAAAAGTTGCCAGCCCTGGTTGCTGATGTCAGTTTGTAGGGTTCCCTTGGGACTCTCAGGGCAGCACAGGTTTGAGGTGGGGGTAGGTTGGGTCTGGGACATATCTTTAATCGTTTGGATATTTTGGAGGCGGCCGGCCAACCTGGGACCCAGGCTCCTGAAGACAAACACCAGCCCTTTTCCCTTTGAACGAAAAGTTGCCAGCCCAGGTTCCTGATGTCAGTTAGTAGAGTTCTCTTGAGACTGTCGGGGCAGCACAAATTTGAGGTGGGGGCAGGTTGGGTCTGGGACATATCTTTAATCATTTGTATTTTTTGGAGGCAGCCGGCCACTCTGGGACACAGGCTCCTGAAGAAAAACACCAGCCCTTTTCCCTGTGAAGGAAAAGTTGCCAGCCCAGGTTCCTCATGTCAGTTTATAGCGTTCTCTTGGGACTGTCAGGGCAGCACATGTAAGAGGTGGGGGAATGTTGGGTCTGGGACCTATCCTTCATCGTTTGGATTTTTTGGAGGCGGCCGGCCACTCAGAGCCAAAGGCTCATAGAGAAAAAGACAACCCATTTTCCCTGTGAAGGAAAAGTTTCCAAGGCAGGTTCCTCTTGTCAGTTTTTAGAGTTCCCTTGGGACTGTCACGGAAGCACAGGTTTGAGGTGGGGGCAGGTTGGGTCTGGGACATATCCTTAATTGTTTGGATTTTTTGGAGGCGTCCGGCTACTCAGGGACAAAGGCCCTTGGAGACAAACACCGGCCGTATTCCCTGTGAAGGAAAAGTTGCCAGCCCTGGTTGCTGATGTCAGTTTGTAGGGTTCCCTTGGGACTGTCAGGGCAGCACAGGTTTGAGGTGGGGGTAGGTTGGGTCTGGGACATATCTTTAATCGTTTGGATATTTTGGAGGCGGCCGGCCAACCTGGGACCCAGGCTCCTGAAGACAAACACCAGCCCTTTTCCCTTTGAACGAAAAGTTGCCAGCCCAGGTTCCTGATGTCAGTTCGTAGAGTTCTCTTGAGACTGTCGGGGCAGCACAAATTTGAGGTGGGGGCAGGTTGGGTCTGGGACATATCTTTAATCATTTGTATTTTTTGGAGGCAGCCGGCCACTCTGGGACACAGGCTCCTGAAGAAAAACACCAGCCCTTTTCCCTGTGAAGGAAAAGTTGCCAGCCCAGGTTCCTCATGTCAGTTTATAGCGTTCTCTTGGGACTGTCAGGGCAGCACATGTAAGAGGTGGGGGAATGTTGGGTCTGGGACCTATCCTTCATCGTTTGGATTTTTTGGAGGCGGCCGGCCACTCAGAGCCAAAGGTTCATAGAGAAAAAGACAACCCATTTTCCCTGTGAAAGAAAAGTTTCCAAGGCAGGTTCCTCTTGTCAGTTTTTAGAGTTCCATTGGGACTGTCACGGAAGCATAGGTTTGAGGTGGGGGCAGGTTGGGTCTGGGACATATCCTTAATTGTTTGGATTTTTTGGAGGCGTCCGGCTACTCAGGGACAAAGGCCCTTGGAGACAAACACCGGCCGTATTCCCTGTGAAGGAAAAGTTGCCAGCCCTGGTTGCTGATGTCAGTTTGTAGGGTTCCCTTGGGACTGTCAGGGCAGCACAGGTTTGAGGTGGGGGTAGGTTGGGTCTGGGACATATCTTTAATCGTTTGGATATTTTGGAGGCGGCCGGCCAACCTGGGACCCAGGCTCCTGAAGACAAACACCAGCCCTTTTCCCTTTGAACGAAAAGTTGCCAGCCCAGGTTCCTGATGTCAGTTAGTAGAGTTCTCTTGAGACTGTCGGGGCAGCACAAATTTGAGGTGGGGGCAGGTTGGGTCTGGGACATATCTTTAATCATTTGTATTTTTTGGAGGCAGCCGGCCACTCTGGGACACAGGCTCCTGAAGAAAAACACCAGCCCTTTTCCCTGTGAAGGAAAAGTTGCCAGCCCAGGTTCCTCATGTCAGTTTATAGCGTTCTCTTGGGACTGTCAGGGCAGCACATGTAAGAGGTGGGGGAATGTTGGGTCTGGGACCTATCCTTCATCGTTTGGATTTTTTGGAGGCGGCCGGCCACTCAGAGCCAAAGGCTCATAGAGAAAAAGACAACCCATTTTCCCTGTGAAGGAAAAGTTTCCAAGGCAGGTTCCTCTTGTCAGTTTTTAGAGTTCCCTTGGGACTGTCACGGAAGCACAGGTTTGAGGTGGGGGCAGGTTGGGTCTGGGACATATCCTTAATTGTTTGGATTTTTTGGAGGCGTCCGGCTACTCAGGGACAAAGGCCCTTGGAGACAAACACCGGCCGTATTCCCTGTGAAGGAAAAGTTGCCAGCCCTGGTTGCTGATGTCAGTTTGTAGGGTTCCCTTGGGACTGTCAGGGCAGCACAGGTTTGAGGTGGGGGTAGGTTGGGTCTGGGACATATCTTTAATCGTTTGGATATTTTGGAGGCGGCCGGCCAACCTGGGACCCAGGCTCCTGAAGACAAACACCAGCCCTTTTCCCTTTGAACGAAAAGTTGCCAGACCAGCTTCCTGATGTCAGTTCGTAGAGTTCTCTTGAGACTGTCGGGGCAGCACAAATTTGAGGTGGGGGCAGGTTGGGTCTGGGACATATCTTTAATCATTTGTATTTTTTGGAGGCAGCCGGCCACTCTGGGACACAGGCTCCTGAAGAAAAACACCAGCCCTTTTCCCTGTGAAGGAAAAGTTGCCAGCCCAGGTTCCTCATGTCAGTTTATAGCGTTCTCTTGGGACTGTCAGGGCAGCACATGTAAGAGGTGGGGGAATGTTGGGTCTGGGACCTATCCTTCATCGTTTGGATTTTTTGGAGGCGGCCGGCCACTCAGAGCCAAAGGTTCATAGAGAAAAAGACAACCCATTTTCCCTGTGAAAGAAAAGTTTCCAAGGCAGGTTCCTCTTGTCAGTTTTTAGAGTTCCATTGGGACTGTCACGGAAGCACAGGTTTGAGGTGGGGGCAGGTTGGGTCTGGGACATATCCTTAATTGTTTGGATTTTTTGGAGGCGTCCGGCTACTCAGGGACAAAGGCCCTTGGAGACAAACACCGGCCGTATTCCCTGTGAAGGAAAAGTTGCCAGCCCTGGTTGCTGATGTCAGTTTGTAGGGTTCCCTTGGGACTGTCAGGGCAGCACAGGTTTGAGGTGGGGGTAGGTTGGGTCTGGGACATATCTTTAATCGTTTGGATATTTTGGAGGCGGCCGGCCAACCTGGGACCCAGGCTCCTGAAGACAAACACCAGCCCTTTTCCCTTTGAACGAAAAGTTGCCAGCCCAGGTTCCTGATGTCAGTTAGTAGAGTTCTCTTGAGACTGTCGGGGCAGCACAAATTTGAGGTGGGGGCAGGTTGGGTCTGGGACATATCTTTAATCATTTGTATTTTTTGGAGGCAGCCGGCCACTCTGGGACACAGGCTCCTGAAGAAAAACACCAGCCCTTTTCCCTGTGAAGGAAAAGTTGCCAGCCCAGGTTCCTCATGTCAGTTTATAGCGTTCTCTTGGGACTGTCAGGGCAGCACAGGTTTGTGGTGGGGGCAGGTTAGGTCTGGGACATATCTTTAATCGTTTGGATTTTTTGGAGGCGGCCGGCCAGTCAAGGCCAAAGGCCCTTGGAGACAAACACCGGCCGTATTCCTTTTTAAGGAAAAGTAGCCAGCCCTGGTTGCTGATGTCAGTTTGTAGGGTTCCCTAGGGACTCTCAGGGCAGCACAAATTTGACGTGGGGGCAGGTTGGGTCTGGGACATATCTTTAATCGTTTGGATTTTTGGAGGCGGCCGGCCACTCCAGGCCACAGGCCCTGAGAGACAAACACCGGCCCTTTTCCCTTTGAAGGAAAAGTTGCCAGCCCAGGTTCCTCATGTCAGTTTATAGCGTTCTCTTGCGACTGTCAGGGCAGCACACGTTTGTGGTGGGGGCAGGTTAGGTCTGGGACATATCTTTAATCGTTTGGATTTTTTGGAGGCGGCCGGCCACTCAAGGCCAAAGGCCCTTGGAGACAAACACCGGCCGTATTCCCTTTTAAGGAAAAGTTGCCAGCCCTGGTTGCGGATGTCAGTTTGTATGGTTCCATAAGGACTGTCAGGGCAGCACAAATTTGAGGTGGGGGCAGGTTGGGTCTGGGACATATCTTTAATCGTTTGGTTTTTTGGAGGCGGCCGGCCACTCAAGGCCACAGGCTCCTCAAGAAAAGGACCGGTCCTTGTCCCTGTAAGGAAAAGTTGCCGGTCCAGGTTGCTGATGTCTGCAGGTAGAGTTCCCTTGGGACTGTCAAGGTAGCACAGTTTTGAGGTGGGGGCAGGTTGGGTCTGGGAAATATCTTTAATCGTTTGGATTTTTTGGAGGCGTCCGGCTACTCAGGGACATAGTCCCCTGCAGTAAAACACCGGCCCGTTTTCCCTGGGAAGGAAAAGTGTCCAGCCCAGGATCCTGCTTTCACTTTGTAGGGTTCCCTTGGGGCTGTCAGGGTAGCACAGGTTAGAGGTGGGGGCCGGTTGGGTCTGGGACATATCCTTAATTGTTTGGATTTCATTGAGGCGTCGGCTACTCAGGGACACAGGCCCTTGGAGACAAACACCGGCCGTATTCCCTGTTAAGGAAAAGTTGCCAGACCTGGTTGCTGATGTCAGTTTGTAGGGTTCCCTTGGGACTGTCAGGGCAGCACAGGTTTGAGGTGGGGGCAGGTTGGGTCTGGGACATATCTTTAATCGTTTGGATTTTTGGAGGCGTCCGGCCAGTCAAGGCCAAAGGCCCCTTCAGACAAACACTGGCCATTTTTTCTTGGAAAGATATAAGGTCAGCCCTGGTTCCTGCTGTCAGTTTGTAGGGTTCCCTTGGGACTGTCAGGGAAGCACAGGTTTTGAGGTTGGGGCAGGTTGGGTCTGGGACATATCCTTAATCATTTGGATTTTTGGAGGCGGCCGGCCACTCCAGGCCACAGGCCCCGAGAGACAAACACCGGCCCTTTTCCCTTTGAAGGAAAAGTTGCCAGCCCAGGTTCCTCATGTCAGTTTATAGCGTTCTCTTGGGACTGTCAGGGCAGCACACGTTTGTGGTGGGGGCAGGTTAGGTCTGGGACATATCTTTAATCGTTTGGATTTTTTGGAGGCGGCTGGCCACTCAAGGCCAAAGGCCCTTGGAGACAAACACCGGCCGTATTCCCTTTTAAGGAAAAGTAGCCAGCCCTGGTTGCTGATGTCAGTTTGTAGGGTTCCCTTGGGACTGTCAGGGCAGCACAAATTTGAGGTGGGGGCAGGTTGGGTCTGGGACATATCTTTAATCGTTTGGATTTTTGGAGGCGGCCGGCCACTCCAGGCCACAGGCCCTGAGAGACAAACACCGGCCCTTTTCCCTTTGAAGGAAAAGTTGCCAGCCCAGGTTCCTCATGTCAGTTTATAGCGTTCTCTTGGGACTGTCATGGCAGCACACGTTTGTGGTGGGGGCAGGTTAGGTCTGGGACATATCTTTAATCGTTTGGATTTTTTGGAGGCGGCCGGCCACTCAAGGCCAAAGGCCCTTGGAGACAAACACCGGCCGTATTCCCTTTTAAGGAAAAGTTGCCAGCCCTGGTTGCTGATGTCAGTTTGTAGGGTTCCCTAGGGACTGTCAGGGCAGCACAAATTTGAGGTGGGGGCAGGTTGGGTCTGGGACATATCTTTAATCGTTTGGTTTTTTGGAGGCGGCCGGCCACTCAAGGCCACAGGCTCCTCAAGAAAAGGACCGGTCCTTGTCCCTGTAAGGAAAAGTTGCCGGTCCAGGTTGCTGATATCTGCAGGTAGAGTTCCCTTGGGACTGTCAAGGTAGCACAGTTTTGAGGTGGGGGCAGGTTAGGTCTGGGAAATATCTTTAATCGTTTGGATTTTTTGGAGGCGTCCGGCCACTCAGGGACATAGTCCCCTGCAGTAAAACACCGGGCGGTTTTCCCTGGGAAGGAAAAGTGTCCAGCCCAGGATCCTGCTGTCACTTTGTAGGGTTCCCTTGGGGCTGTCAGGGTAGCACAGGTTAGAGGTGGGGGCCGGTTGGGTCTGGGACATATCCTTAATTGTTTGGATTTCTTTGAGGCGTCGGCTACTCAGGGACACAGGCCCTTGGAGACAAACACCGGCCGTATTCCCTGTTAAGGAAAAGTTGCCAGACCTGGTTGCTGATGTCAGTTTGTAGGGTTCCCTTGGGACTGTCAGGGTAGCACAGGTTTGAAGTGGGGGCAGGTTGGGTCTGGGACATATCTTTAATCGTTTGGATATTTTGGAGGCATCCGGCTACTCAGGGCCCCAGGTCCTTGGAGACAAACACCAGCCTTATTCCCTGTTAAGGAAAAGTTGCCAGCCCTGGTTGCTGATGTCAGTTTGTAGGGTTCCCTTGGGACTGTCAGGGCAGCACAAGTTTGTGCTGGGGGCAGATTTGGTCTGGGACATATCTTTAATCGTTTGGATTTTTTGGAGGCGGCCGGCCAGTCAAGGCCAAAGGCCCTTGGAGACAAACACCGGCCGTATTCCTTTTTAAGGAAAAGTAGCCAGCCCTGGTTGCTGATGTCAGTTTGTAGGGTTCCCTAGGGACTCTCAGGGCAGCACAAATTTGAGGTGGGGGCAGGTTGGGTCTGGGACATATCTTTAATCGTTTGGATTTTTGGAGGCGGCCGGCCACTCCAGGCCACAGGCCCTGAGAGACAAACACCGGCCCTTTTCCCTTTGAAGGAAAAGTTGCCAGCCCAGGTTCCTCATGTCAGTTTATAGCGTTCTCTTGCGACTGTCAGGGCAGCACACGTTTGTGGTGGGGGCAGGTTAGGTCTGGGACATATCTTTAATCGTTTGGATTTTTTGGAGGCGGCCGGCCACTCAAGGCCAAAGGCCCTTGGAGACAAACACCGGCCGTATTCCCTTTTAAGGAAAAGTTGCCAGCCCTGCTTGCGGATGTCAGTTTGTATGGTTCCATAAGGACTGTCAGGGCAGCACAAATTTGAGGTGGGGGCAGGTTGGGTCTGGGACATATCTTTAATCGTTTGGTTTTTTGGAGGCGGCCGGCCACTCAAGGCCACAGGCTCCTCAAGAAAAGGACAGGTCCTTGTCCCTGTAAGGAAAAGTTGCCGGTCCAGGTTGCTGATGTCTGCAGGTAGAGTTCCCTTGGGACTGTCAAGGTAGCACAGTTTTGAGGTGGGGGCAGGTTGGGTCTGGGAAATATCTTTAATCGTTTGGATTTTTTGGAGGCGTCCGGCTACTCAGGGACATAGTCCCCTGCAGTAAAACACCGGCCCCGTTTTCCCTGGGAAGGAAAGGTGTCCAGCCCAGGATCCTGCTTTCACTTTGTAGGGTTCCCTTGGGGCTGTCAGGGTAGCAAAGGTTAGAGGTGGGGGCCGGTTGGGTCTGGGACATATCCTTAATTGTTTGGATTTCATTGAGGCGTCGGCTACTCAGGGACACAGGCCCTTGGAGACAAACACCGGCCGTATTCCCTGTTAAGGAAAAGTTGCCAGACCTGGTTGCTGATGTCAGTTTGTAGGGTTCCCTTGGGACTGTCAGGGCAGCACAGGTTTGAGGTGGGGGCAGGTTGGGTCTGGGACATATCTTTAATCGTTTGGATTTTTGGAGGCGTCCGGCCAGTCAAGGCCAAAGGCCCCTTCAGACAAACACTGGCCATTTTTTCTTGGAAAGATATAAGGTCAGCCCTGGTTCCTGCTGTCAGTTTGTAGGGTTCCCTTGGGACTGTCAGGGTAGCACAGGTTTTGAGGTTGGGGCAGGTTGGGTCTGGGACATATCCTTAATCATTTGGATTTTTGGAGGCGGCCGGCCACTCCAGGCCACAGGCCCCGAGAGACAAACACCGGCCCTTTTCCCTTTGAAGGAAAAGTTGCCAGCCCAGGTTCCTCATGTCAGTTTATAGCGTTCTCTTGGGACTGTCAGGGCAGCACACGTTTGTGGTGGGGGCAGGTTAGGTCTGGGACATATCTTTAATCGTTTGGATTTTTTGGAGGCGGCTGGCCAGTCAAGGCCAAAGGCCCTTGGAGACAAACACCGGCCGTATTCCCTTTTAAGGAAAAGTAGCCAGCCCTGGTTGCTGATGTCAGTTTGTAGGGTTCCCTTGGGACTGTCAGGGCAGCACAAATTTGAGGTGGGGGCAGGTTGGGTCTGGGACATATCTTTAATCGTTTGGATTTTTGGAGGCGGCCGGCCACTCCAGGCCACAGGCCCTGAGAGACAAACACCGGCCCTTTTCCCTTTGAAGGAAAAGTTGCCAGCCCAGGTTCCTCATGTCAGTTTATAGTGTTCTCTTGCGACTGTCAGGGCAGCACACGTTTGTGGTGGGGGCAGGTTAGGTCTGGGACATATCTTTAATCGTTTGGATTTTTTGGAGGCGGCCGGCCACTCAAGGCCAAAGGCCCTTGGAGACAAACACCGGCCGTATTCCCTTTTAAGGAAAAGTTGCCAGACCTGGTTGCTGATGTCAGTTTGTAGGGTTCCCTAGGGACTGTCAGGGCAGCACAAATTTGAGCTGGGGGCAGGTTGGGTCTGGGACATATCTTTAATCGTTTGGTTTTTTAGAGGCGGCCGGCCACTCAAGGCCACAGGCTCCTCAAGAAAAGGACCGGTCCTTGTCCCTGTAAGGAAAAGTTGCCGGTCCAGGTTGCTGATATCTGCAGGTAGAGTTCCCTTGGGACTGTCAAGGTAGCACAGTTTTGAGGTGGGGGCAGGTTAGGTCTGGGAAATATCTTTAATCGTTTGGATTTTTTGGAGGCGTCCGGCCACTCAGGGACATAGTCCCCTGCAGTAAAACACCGGCCCGTTTTCCCTGGGAAGGAAAAGTGTCCAGCCCAGGATCCTGCTGTCACTTTGTAGGGTTCCCTTGGGGCTGTCAGGGTAGCACAGGTTAGAGGTGGGGGCCGGTTGGGTCTGGGACATATCCTTAATTGTTTGGATTTCTTTGAGGCGTCGGCTACTCAGGGACACAGGCCCTTGGAGACAAACACCGGCCGTATTCCCTGTTAAGGAAAAGTTGCCAGACCTGGTTGCTGATGTCAGTTTGTAGGGTTCCCTTGGGACTGTCAGGGTAGCACAGGTTTGAAGTGGGGGCAGGTTAGGTCTGGGACATATCTTTAATCGTTTGGATTTTTTTGGAGGCGGCCGGCCACTCAAGGCCAAAGGCCCTTGGAGACAAACACCGGCCGTATTCCCTTTTAAGGAAAAGTTGCCAGCCCTGCTTGCGGATGTCAGTTTGTATGGTTCCATAAGGACTGTCAGGGCAGCACAAATTTGAGGTGGGGGCAGGTTGGGTC
>NW_027099852.1:76941-106862 GCF_031753505.1 Anomalospiza imberbis | reverse complement strand
TCCAAACGATGAAAAATATGTCCCAGGCCCAACCTACCCCCACCTCAAACCTGTGCTGCCCTGACAGTCCCAAGGGAACCCTACAAACTGACATCAGCAACAAGGGCTGGCAACTTTTCCTTAACAGGGAATACGGCCGGTGTTTGTCTCCAAGGACCTTTGGCCTTGACTGGCCGGCCGCCTCCAAAATATCCAAACGATTAAAGATATGTCCTAGACCCAACCTGCCCCGCACCTCAAACCTGTGCTGCCCTGAAAGACCCAAGAGAACGCTATAAACTGACATGAGGAACCTGGGCTGGCAACTTTTCCTTCAAAGGGAAAAGGGCCAGTGTTTGTTTCTCGGGGCCTGTGGCCTGGAAAGGCCGGCCGCCTCAAAAAATCCGAATGATTAAGGATATGTCCCAGACCCAACCTGCCCCCGCCTCAAAAACCTGTGCTTCCCTGACAGTCCCAAGGGAACCCTACAAACTGACATGAGGAACCAGGGCTGACCTTATATCTTTCCAAGAAAAAATGGCCAGTGTTTGTCTGAAGGGGCCTTTGGCCTTGACTGGCCGGACGCCTCCAAAAATCCAAACGATTAAAGATATTTCCCAGACCCAACCTGCCCCCACCTCAAACCTGTGCTTCCCTGACAGTCCCAAGGGAACCCTACAAACTGACATCAGCAACCAGGGCTGGCAACTTTTCCTTCACAGGGAAAAGGGCCGGTGTTTGTCTCCAAGGGCCTTTGGCCTTGAGTGGCCGGACGCCTCCAAAAAATCCAAAGGATTAAAGATATTTCCCAGACCCAACCTGCCCCCACCTCAAATTTGTGCTGCCCCGACAGTCCAAAGGAAAACCTACAAAGTGACAGCAGGAACCTGGGCTGGACACTTTTCCTTAACAGGGAAAAGGGCCGGTGGTTTCCTGCAGGGGCCTTTCTCCCTGAGTGGCCGGACGCCTCCAAAAAATCCAAACGATTAAAGATATTTCCCAGACCCAACCTGCCCCCACCTCAAACCTGTGCTTCCCTGACAGTCCCAAGGGAACCCTAGAAACTGACATCAGCAACCAGGGCTGGCAACTTTTCCTTCACAGGGAAAAGAGCCGGTGTTTGTCTCCAAGGGCCTTTGCCCTTGAGTGGCCGGACGCCTCCAAAAAATCCAAATGATTAAAGATATTTCCCAGACCCAACCTGCCCCCACCTCAAATTTGTGCTGCCCCGACAGTCCAAAGGAAAACCTACAAAGTGACAGCAAGAACCTGGGCTGGACACTTTTCCTTAACAGGGAAAAGGGCCGGTGGTTTCCTGCAGGGGCCTTTCTCCCTGAGTGGCCGGACGCCTCCAAAAAATCCAAATGACTAAAGATATTTCCCAGACCTAACCTGCCCCCACCTCAAACCTCTGCTGCCTTGATAGTCCAACGGGAACTCTACATGCAGACATCAGCAACCTGGACCAGCAACTTTTCCTTACAGGGAAAAGGAGCGGTCTTTTTCTTGAGGAGCCTGTGGCCTTTAGTGGCCGGCCGCCTCCAAAAAATCCAAACGATTAAAGATATGTCCCAGACCTAACCTGCCCCCACCTCAAATTTGTGCTGCCTTGACAGTCCCAAGCGAACTCTAAAAACTGACAAGAGGAACCTGCCTTGGAAACTTTTCCTTCACAGGGAAAATGGGTGGTCTTTTTCTCCATGAGCCTTTGGCCTTGAGTGGCTGGCCTCTTCCAAAAAATCCAAACGATGAAGGATATCTCCCAGACCCAACCTGCCCCCACCTCAAACCTGTGCTGCCCTGACAGTCCAAAGGGAACCCTACCAACTGACATCAGCAACAAGGGCTGGCAACTTTTCCTTAAAAGGGAATATGGCCGGTGTTTGTCTCCAAGGGCCTTTGTCCCTGAGTAGCCGGATACCTCCAAAAAATCCAAACGATTAATGATATGTCCCAGAGGTAATCTGCCCCCACCAGAAACTTGTGCTGCCCTGACAGTCCCAAAGGAACCCTATAAACTGACAAGAGGAACCTGGGCTGGCAACTTTTCCGTCACAGGGAAAAGGGCCGGTGTTTGTCTTCAGGAACCTTTGTCCCAGAGTGGCCGGCCGCCTCCAAAATCTCCAAACGATTAAAGATATGTCCCAGACCCAACCTGCCTCCACCTCAAATTTGTGCTGCCCCGACAGTCTCAAGAGAACTCTACGAACTGACATCAGCAACCTGGTCTAGCAACTTTTCGTTCAAAGGGAAAAGGGCCGGTGTTTGTCTTCAGGAGCCTGGGTCCCAGAGTGGCCGGCCGCCTCCAAAAAATCCAAACGATTAAAGATATGTCCCAGACCAAATCTGCCCCCACCACAAACTTGTGCTGCCCTGACAGTCCCAAGAGAACACTATAAACTGACATGAGGAACCTGGGCTGGCAACTTTTCCTTCAAAGGGAAAAGGGCTGGTGTTTTTCTTCAGGAGCCTGGGTCCCAGAGTGGCCGGCTGCCTCCAAAAAATCCAAATGATTAACGATATGTCCCAGACCCAACCTGCCCCCACCTCAAATTTGTGCTGCCCCGACAGTCTCAAGAGAACTCTACGAACTGACATCAGCAACCTGGGCTGGCAACTTTTCGTTCAAAGGGAAAAGGGCCGGTGCTTGTCGTCAGGAGCCTGGGTCCCAGAGTGGCCGGCCGCCTCCAAAATATCCAAACGATTAAAGATATGTCCCAGACCCAACCTGCCCCCACCTCAAACCTGTGCTGCCCTGACAGTCCCAAGGGAACCCTACAAACTGACATCAGCAACCAGGGCTGGCAACTTTTCCTTAACAGGGAATACGGCCGGTGTTTGTCTCCAAGGGCCTGTGTCCCTGAGTAGCCGGATGCCTCCAAAAAATCCAAACAATTAAGGATATGTCCCAGACCCAACCGGCCCCCACCTCTAACCTGTGCTACCCTGACAGCCCCAAGGGAACCCTACAAAGTGACAGCAGGATCCTGGGCTGGACACTTTTCCTTCCCAGGGAAAATGGGCCGGTTTTTTACTGCAGGGGACTATGCCCCTGAGTGGCCGGACGCCTCCAAAAAATCCAAACGATTAAAGATATTTCCCAGACCTAACCTGCCCCCACCTCAAACCTGTGCTACCTTGACAGTCCCAAGTGAACTCTACCTGCAGACATCAGCAACCTGGACCGGCAACTTTTCCTTACAGGGACAAGGACCGGTCCTTTTCTTGAGGAGCCTGTGGCCTTGAGTGGCTGGCCGCCTCCAAAAAACCAAACGATTAAAGATATTTCCCAGACCCAACCTGCCCCCACCTCAAATTTGTGCTGCCCTGACAGTCCAAAGGGAACCTGACAAACTGACATCAGCAACCAGGGCTGGAAACTTTTCCTTCACAGGGAATACGGCCGGTGTTTGTCTCCAAGGGCCTTTGGACTTTAGTGGCCGGCCGCCTCCAAAAAATCCAAATGATTAAGGATATGTCCCAGACCCAACCTGCCCCCACCTCAAAACCTGTGCCTCCAAGACAGTCCCAAGGGAACTCTAGAAACTGACAGCAGGAACCAGGGCTGACCTTATATCTTTCCAAGAAAAAATGGCCAGTGTTTGTCTGAAGGGGTCTTTGGCCTTGACTGCCCGGACGCCTCCAAAAATCCAAACGATTAAAGATATTTCCCAGACCCAACCTGCCCCCACCTCAAACCTGTGCTTCCCTGACAGTCCCAAGGGAACCCTACAAAGTGACATCAGCAACCAGGTCTGGCAACTTTTCCTTACAGGGACAAGGACCGGTCTTTTTCTTGAGGAGCCTGTGGCCTTGAGTGGCCGGCCGCCTCCAAAAATATCCAAATGATTAAAGATATTTCCCAGACCCAACCTGCCCCCACCTCAAACCTGTGCTTCCCTGACAGTCCAAAGGGAACCATACAAACTGACAGCAGGAACCAGGGCTGACCTTATATCTTTCCAAGAAAAAATGGCCAGTGTTTTTCTGAAGGGGCCTTTGGCCTTGACTGGCCGGACGCCTCCAAAAATCCAAACGATTAAAGATATGTCCCAGACCCAACCTGCCCCCACCTCAAACCTGTGTTTCCCTGACAGTCCCAAGGGATCCCTAAAACTGACATCAGGAACCTGCCTTGGCAACTTTTCCTTCACAGGGAGAATGGGTGGTTTTTTCTTCAGGAGCCCTTGGCCTTGAGTGGCCCGCCGCCTCCAAAAAATCCAAACGATGAAAAATATGTCCCAGGCCCAACCTGCCCCCACCTCAAACCTGTGCTGCCCTGACAGTCCCAAGGGAACCCTACAAACTGACATCAGCAACCAGGGCTGGCAACTTTTTCTTAACAGGGAATACGGCCAGTGTTTGTCTCCAAGGGCCTTTGGCCCTGACTGGCTGGCCGCCTCCAAAAAATCCAAATGATTAAGGATATGTCCCAGACCCAACCGGCCCCCACCTCTAACCTGTGCTACCCTGACAGCCCCAAGGGAACCCTACAAAGTGACAGCAGGATTCTGGGCTGGATACTTTTCCTTCCCAGGGAAAACGGGCCGGTGTTTTCCTGCAGGGGACTTTGTCCCTGAGTGGCCAGCCGCCTTCAAAATATCCAAACGATTAAAGATATGTCCCAGACCCAACCTGCCCCAACCTCAAACCTATGCTGCCCTGACAGTCCCAAGGGAACCTTACAAACTGACATCAGCAACCAGGGCTGGCAACTTTTCCTTAACAGGGAATATGGCCGGTGTTTGTCTCCAAGGGCCTGTGTCCCTGAGTAGCCGGATGCCTCAAAGAAATCCAAACAATTAAGGATATGTCCCAGACCCAACCGGCCCCCACCTCTAACCTGTGCTACCCTGACAGTCCCAAAAGAACCCTTCAAAGTGACAGCAGGATCCTGGGCTGGACACTTTTCCTTCCCAGGGAAAACGGGCTGCTGTTTTACTGCAGGGGACTATGTCCCTGAGTGGCCGGACGCCTCCAAAAAATCCAAACGATTAAAGATATTTCCTAGACCTAACCTGCCGCACCTCAAAACTGTGCTACCTTGACAGTCCCAAGGGAACTCTACCTGCAGACATCAGCAACCTGGACCGGCAACTTTTCCTTACAGGGACAAGGACCGGTCTTTTTCTTGAGGAGCCTGTGGCCTTGAGTGGCCGGCCGCCTCCAAAAAACCAAACGATTAAAGATATTTCCCAGACCCAACCTGCCCCCACCTCAAAACCTGTGCTTCCCTGACAGTCCCAAGGGAACCCTACAAACTGACAGCAGGAACCAGGGCAGACCTTATATCTTTCCGAGAAAAAATGGCCAGTGTTTGTCTGAAGGGGCCTTTGGCCTTGACTGGCCGGACGCCTCCAAAAATCCAAACGATTAAAGATATTTCCCAGACCCAACCTGCCCCCACCTCAAACCTGTGCTTCCCTGACAGTCCCAAGGGAACCCTAGAAACTGACATCAGCAACCAGGTCTGGCAACTTTTCCTTCACAGGGAAAAGGGCCGGTGTTTGTCTCCAAGGGCCTTTGGCCTTGAGTGGCCGGACGCCTCCAAAAAATCCAAAGGATTAAAGATATTTCCCAGACCCAACCTGCCCCCACCTCAAATTTGTGCTACCCCGACAGTCCCTAGGAAAACCTACAAAGTGACAGCAGGAACCTGGGCTGGACACTTTTCCTTAACAGGGAAAAGGGCCGGTGGTTTCCTGCAGGGGCCTTTCTCCCTGAGTGGCCGGACGCCTCCAAAAAATCCAAATGACTAAAGATATTTCCCAGACCTAACCTGCCCCCACCTCAAACCTCTGCTGCCTTGACAGTCCAACGGGAACTCTACATGCAGACATCAGCAACCTGGACCAGCAACTTTTCCTTACAGGGAAAAGGAGCGGTATTTTTCTTGAGGAGCCTGTGGCCTTTAGTGGCCGGCCGCCTCCAAAAAATCCAAACGATTAAAGATATGTCCCAGACCTAACCTGCCCCCACCTCAAATTTGTGCTGCCTTGACAGTCCCAAGGGAACCCTAAAACTGACATCAGGAACCTGCCTTGGCAACTTTTCCTTCACAGGGAGAATGGGTGGTCTTTTTCTTGAGGAGCCTTTGGCCTTGAGTGGCCGGCCGCCTCCAAAAAATCCAAACGGTGAAGGATATGTCCCAGACCCAACCTGCCCCCACCTCAAACCTGTGCTGCCCTGACAGTCCAAAGGGAACCCTACCAACTGACATCAGCAACAGGGGCTGGCAACTTTTCCTTAACAGGGAATAAGGCCGGTGTTTGTCTCCAAGGGCCTTTGTCCCTGAGTAGCCGGATGCCTCCAAAAAATCCAAACGATTAATGATATGTCCCAGACTTAATCTGCCCCCACCAGAAACTTGTGCTGCCCTGACAGTCCCAAAGGAACCCTATAAACTGACAAGAGGAACCTGGGCTGGCAACTTTTCCGTCACAGGGAAAAGGGCCGGTGTTTGTCTTCAGGAACCTTTGCCCCAGAGTGGCCGGCTGCCTCCAAAATCTCCAAACGATTAAAGATATGTCCCAGACCCAACCTGCCCCCACCTCAAATTTGTGCTGCCCCGACAGTCTCAAGAGAACTCTACGAACTGACATCAGCAACCTGGGCTGGCAACTTTTCGTTCAAAGGGAAAAGGGCCGGTGTTTGTCTTCAGGAGCCTGGGTCCCAGAGTGGCCGGCCGCCTCCAAAATCTCCAAACGATTAAAGATATGTCCCAGACCCAACCTACCCCCACCTCAAACCTGTGCTGCCCTGACAGTCTAAAGGGAACCCTACAAACTGACATCAGCAACCAGGGCTGGCAACTTTTCCTTCACAGGGAATACGGCCGGTGTTTGTCTCCAAGGGCCAGTGTCCCTGAGTAGCCGGATGCCTCCAAAAAATCCAAACAATTAAGGATATGTCCCAGACCCAACCGGCCCCCACCTCTAACCTGTGCTACCCTGACAGTCCCAAGGGAACCCTTCAAAGTGACAGCAGGATCCTGGGCTGGACACTTTTCCTTCCCAGGGAAAACGGGCCGGTGTTTTACTGCAGGGGACTATGTACCTGAGTGGCCGGACGCCTCCAAAAAATCCAAACGATTAAAGATATTTCCCAGACCTAACCTGCCCCCACCTCAAAACTGTGCTACCTTGACAGTCCCAAGGGAACTCTACCTGCAGACATCAGCAACCTGGACCGGCAACTTTTCCTTACAGGGACAAGGACCGGTCTTTTTCTTGAGGAGCCTGTGGCCTTGAGTGGCTGGCCGCCTCCAAAAAACCAAACGATTAAAGATATTTCCCAGACCCAACCTGCCCCCCACCTCAAATTTGTGCTGCCCTGACAGTCCCAAGGGAACTCTACAAACTGACATCAGCAACCAGGGCTGGCAACTTTTCCTTAACAGGGAAAAGGGCCGGTGTTTGTCTGAAGGGGCCTTTGGCCTTGACTGGCCGGACGCCTCCAAAAATATCCAAATGATTAAAGATATTTCCCAGACCCAACATGCCCCCACCTCAAATTTGTGCTGCCCTGACAGTCCCTTGGGAACCCTACAAACTGACATCAGCAACCAGGGCTGGCAACTTTTCCTTAAAAGGGAATACGGCCGGTGTTTGTCTCCAAGGGCCTTTGGCCTTGAGTGGCCGGCCGCCTCCAAAAAATCCAAACGATTAAAGATATGTCCCAGACCTAACCTGCCCCCCACCACAAACGTGTGCTGCCCTGACAGTCCCAAGAGAACGCTATAAACTGACAAGAGGAACCTGGGCTGGCAACTTTTCCTTCAAAGGGAAAAGGGCCGGTGTTTGTCTCTCAGGGCCTGTGGCCTGGAGTGGCCGGCCGCCTCCAAAAATCCAAACGATGAAGGATATGTCCCAGACCCAACCTGCCCCAACCTCAAAACCTGTGCTTCCCTGACAGTCCCAAGGGAACCCTACAAACTGACATCAGCAACCAGGTCTGGCAACTTTTCCTTCACAGGGAAAAGGGCCGGTGTTTGTCTCCAAGGGCCTTTGGCCTTGAGTGGCCGGACGCCTCCAAAAAATCCAAATGATTAAAGATATTTCCCAGACCCAACCTGCCCCCACCTCAAATTTGTGCTGCCCCGACAGTCTCTAGGAAAACCTACAAACTGACAGCAGGAACCTGGGCTGGACACTTTTCCTTATCAGGGAAAAGGGCCGGTGGTTTCCTGCAGGGGCCTATCTCCCTGAGTGGCCGGACGCCTCCAAAAAATCCAAATGACTAAAGATATTTCCCAGACCCAACCTGCCCCCACCTCAAACCTGTGCTGCCCTGACAGTCCAAAGGGAACCCTACCAACTGACATCAGCAACAGGGGCTGGCAACTTTTCCTTAAAAGGGAATATGGCCAGTGTTTGTCTCAAAGGGCTATTGTCCCTGAGTAGCCGCATGCCTCCAAAAAATCCAAACGATCAATGATATGTCCCAGACTTAATCTGCCCCCACCAGAAACTTGTGCTGCCCTGACAGTCCCAAAGGAACCCTATAAACTGACAAGAGGAACCTGGGCTGGCAACTTTTCCTTCACAGGGAAAAGGGCCGGTGTTTGTCTTCAGGAACCTTTGTCCCAGAGTGGCCGGCCGCCTCCAAAATCTCCAAACAATTAAAGAAATGTCCCAGACCCAACCTGCCCCCACCTCAAATTTGTGCTGCCCCGACAGGCTCAAGAGAACTCTACTAACTGACATCAGCAACCTGGTCTAGCAACTTTTCGTTCAAAGGGAAAAGGGCCGGTGTTTGTCTTCAGGAACCTTTGTCCCAGGGTGGCCGGCCGCCTCCAAAATATCCAAACGATTAAAGATATGTCCCAGACCCAACCTGCCCCCACCTCAAACCTGTGCTGCCCTGACAGTCCCAAGGGAACCCTACAAATTGACATCAGCAAACAGGGCTGGCAACTTTTCCTTAACAGGGAATAAGGCTGGTGTTTGTCTCCAAGGACCTGGGGCCCTGAGTAGCCGGATGCCTCCAAAAAATCCAAACAATAAAGTCTATGTCCCAGACCCAACCGGCCCCCACCTCTAACCTGTGCTACCCTGACAGTCCCAAGGGAACCCTTCAAAGTGACAGCAGGATCCTGGGCTGGACACTTTTCCTTCCCAGCGAAAATGGCCGGTGTTTTCCTGCAGTGGCCTTTGTCCCTGAGTGGCCGGCCGCCTCCAAAAAATCCAAATGATTAAAGATATGTCCCAGACCAAATCTGCCCCCACCACAAACTTGTGCTGCCCTGACTGTCCCAAGAGAACGCTATAAACTGACATGAGGAACCTGGGCTGGCAACTTTTCCTTCACAGGGAAAAGGGCTGGTGTTTTTCTTCAGGAGCCTGTGTCCCAGAGTGGCCGGCTGCCTCCAAAATCTCCAAATGATTAAAGATATGTCCCAGGCCCAACCTGCCCCAACCTCAAATTTGTGCTGCCCCGACAGTCTCATGAGAACTCTACTGACTGACATCAGGAACCTGGTCTGGCAACTTTTCGTTCAAAGGGAAAAGGGCCGGTGTTTGTCTTCAGGAGCCTGTGTCCCAGAGTGGCCGGCTGCCTCCAAAAAATCCAAATGATTAAAGATATTTCCCAGACCCAACCTGCCCCCACCTCAAATTTGTGCTGCCCCGACAGTCTCTAGGAAAACCTACAAAGTGACAGCAGGAACCTGGGCTGGACACTTTTCCTTAACAGGGAAAAGGGCCGGTGGTTTCCTGCAGGGGCCTTTCTCCCTGAGTGGGCCGGACGCCTCCAAAAAATCCAAATGACTAAAGATATTTCCCAGACCTAACCTGCCCCCACCTCAAACCTCTGCTGCCTTGACAGTCCAACGGGAACTCTACATGCAGACATCAGCAACCTGGACCAGCAACTATTCCTTACAGGGAAAAGGAGCGGTCTTTTTCTCGAGGAGCCTGTGGCCTTGAGTGGCCGGCCGCCTCCAAAAAATCCAAACGATTAAAGATATGTCCCAGACCTAACCTGCCCCCACCTCAAAACTGTGCTACCTTGACAGTCCCAAGGGAACCCTAAAACTGACATCAGGAACCTGCCTTGGCAACTTTTCCTTCACAGGGAAAATGGGTGGTCTTTTTCTTGAGGAGCCTTTGGCCTTGAGTGGCCCGCCGCCTCCAAAATATCCAAACGATTAAAGATATGTCCCAGACCCAACCTACCCCCACCTCAAACCTGTGCTGCCCTGACAGTCCCAAGGGAACCCTACAAACTGACATCAGCAACCAGGGCTGGCAACTTTTCCTTAACAGGGAATAGGGCCATTGTTTGTCTCCAAGGGCCTTTGTCCCTGAGTAGCCGGATGCCTCCAAAAAATCCAAACAATTAAGGATATGTCCCAGACCCAACCGGCCCCCACCTCTAACCTGTGCTACCCTGACAGTCCCAAGGGAACCCTTCAAAGTGACAGCAGGATCCTGGGCTGGACACTTTTCCTTCCCAGCGAAAATGGCCGGTGTTTTCCTGCAGGGACTTTGTCCCTGAGTGGCCGGACCCTTCCAAAAAATCCAAATGATCAAAGATATTTCCCAGAACTAATGTGCCCCCACCTCAAAGCTGTGCTTCCCTGACAGTCCCAAGGGAACCCTACCTGCTGACATCAGAAATCTGGGCGGACCATATTTCTTTCCTAGAAAAAATTGCTCATGTCATCCTGCAGGGGCCTTTGTCCCTGAGTGGCCGGCCGCCTCCAAAAAATCCAAACGATTAAAGATATGTCCCAGACCAAATCTGCCCCCACCACAAACTTGTGCTGCCCTGACAGTCCCAAGAGAACGCTATAAACTGACATGAGGAACCTGGGCTGGCAACTTTTCCTTCACAGGGAAAAGGGCTGGTGTTTTTCTTCAGGAGCCTGTGTCCCAGAGTGGCCGGCTGCCTCCAAAAAATCCAAACGATTAAAGATATGTCCCAGACCCAACCTGCCCCCACCTCAAATTTGTGCTGCCCCGACAGTCTCAAGAGAACTCTACTAACTGACATCAGGAACCTGGGCTGGCAACTTTTCGTTCAAAGGGAAAAGGGCCGGTGTTCGTCTTCAGGAGCCTGGGTCCCAGAGTGGCCGGACGCCTCCAAAATATCCAAATGATTAAAGATATTTCCCAGACCCAACCTGCCCCCACCTCAAATTTGTGCTGCCCCGACAGTCTCTAGGAAAACCTACAAAGTGACAGCAGGAACCTGGGCTGGACACGTTTCCTTAACAGGGAAAAGGGCCGGTGGTTTCCTGCAGGGGCCTTTCTCCCTGAGTGGCCGGACGCCTCCAAAAAATCCAAATGACTAAAGATATTTCCCAGACCTAACCTGCCCCCACCTCAAACCTCTGCTGCCTTGACAGTCCAACGGGAACTCTACATGCAGACATCAGCAACCTGGACCAGCAACTATTCCTTACAGGGAAAAGGAGCGGTCCTTTTTCTCGAGGAGCCTGTGGCCTTGAGTGGCCGGCCGCCTCCAAAAAATCCAAACAATTAAAGATATGTCCCAGACCCAACCTGCCCCCACCTCAAACCTGTGCTGCCCTGACAGTCCAAAGGGAACCCTACAAACTGACATCAGCAACCAGGGCTGGCAACTTTTCCTTAACAGGGAATAGGGCCGGTGTTTGTCTCCAAGGGCCTTTGTCCCTGAGTAGCCGGATGCCTCCAAAAAATCCAAACGATTAATGATATGTCCCAGACTTAATCTGCACCCACCAGAAACTTGTGCTGCCCTGACAGTCCCAAAGGAACCCTATAAACTGACAAGAGGAACCTGGGCTGGCAACTTTTCCTTCACAGGGAAAAGGGCGGGTGTTTGTCTTCAGGAGCCTGGGTCCCAGAGTGGCCGGCCGCCTCCAAAATCTCCAAACGATTAAAGATATGTCCCAGACCCAACCTACCCCCACCTCAAACCTGTGCTACCCTGACAGTCCCAAGGGAACCCTTCAAAGTGACAGCAGGATCCTGGGCTGGACACTTTTCCTTCCCAGCGAAAATGGCCGGTGTTTTCCTGCAGTGGCCTTTGTCCCTGAGTGGCCGGCCGCCTCCAAAAAATCCAAACGATTAAAGATATGTCCCAGACCAAATCTGCCCCCACCACAAACTTGTGCTGCCCTGACAGTCCCAAGAGAACGCTATAAACTGACATGAGGAACCTGGGCTGGCAACTTTTCCTTCACAGGGAAAAGGGCTGGTGTTTTTCTTCAGGAGCCTGTGTCCCAGAGTGGCCGGCTGCCTCCAAAATCTCCAAATGATTAAAGATATGTCCCAGACCCAACCTGCCCCCACCTCAAATTTGTGCTGCCCCGACAGTCTCAAGGGAACTCTACTAACTGACATCAGGAACCTGGTCTGGCAACTTTTCGTTCAAAGGGAAAAGGGCCGGTGTTTGTCTTCAGGAGCCTGGGTCCCAGAGTGGCCGGCTGCCTCCAAAAAATCCAAATGATTAAAGATATTTCCCAGACCCAACCTGCCCCCACCTCAAATTTGTGCTGCCCCGACAGTCTCTAGGAAAACCTACAAAGTGACAGCAGGAACCTGGGCTGGACACTTTTCCTTAACAGGGAAAAGGGCCGGTGGTTTCCTGCAGGGGCCTTTCTCCCTGAGTGGCCGGCCGCCTCCAAAAAATCCAAATGACTAAAGATATTTCCCAGACCTAACCTGCCCCCACCTCAAACCTCTGCTGCCTTGACAGTCCAACGGGAACTCTACATGCAGACATCAGCAACCTGGACCAGCAACTTTTCCTTACAGGAAAAGGAGCGGTCTTTTTCTCGAGGAGCCTGTGGCCTTGAGTGGCCGGCCGCCTCCAAAAAATCCAAACGATTAAAGATATGTCCCAGACCTAACCTGCCCCCACCTCAAAACTGTGCTACCTTGACAGTCCCAAGGGAACCCTAAAACTGACATCAGGAACCTGCCTTGGCAACTTTTCCTTCACAGGGAAAATGGGTTGTCTTTTTCTTGAGGAGCCTTTGGCCTTGAGTGGCCCGCCGCCTCCAAAATATCCAAACGATTAAAGATATGTCCCAGACCCAACCTACCCCCACCTCAAACCTGTGCTGCCCTGACAGTCCCAAGGGAACCCTACAAACTGACATCAGCAACCAGGGCTGGCAACTTTTCCTTAACAGGGAATAGGGCCATTGTTTGTCTCCAAGGGCCTTTGTCCCTGAGTAGCCGGATGCCTCCAAAAAATCCAAACAATTAAGGATATGTCCCAGACCCAACCGGCCCCCACCTCTAACCTGTGCTACCCTGACAGTCCCAAGGGAACCCTTCAAAGTGACAGCAGGATCCTGGGCTGGACACTTTTCCTTCCCAGCGAAAATGGCCGGTGTTTTCCTGCAGGGACTTTGTCCCTGAGTGGCCGGACCCTTCCAAAAAATCCAAATGATCAAAGATATTTCCCAGAACTAATGTGCCCCCACCTCAAAGCTGTGCTTCCCTGACAGTCCCAAGGGAACCCTACCTGCTGACATCAGGAATCTGGGCAGACCATATTTCTTTCCTAGAAAAAATTGCTCATGTCATCCTGCAGGGGCCTTTGTCCCTGAGTGGCCGGCCGCCTCCAAAAAATCCAAACGATTAAAGATATGTCCCAGACCAAATCTGCCCCCACCACAAACTTGTGCTGCCCTGACAGTCCCAAGAGAACGCTATAAACTGACAAGAGGAACCTGGGCTGGCAACTTTTCCTTCACAGGGAAAAGGGCTGGTGTTTTTCTTCAGGAGCCTGTGTCCCAGAGTGGCCGGCTGCCTCCAAAAAATCCAAATGATTAAAGATATGTCCCAGACCCAACCTGCCCCCACCTCAAATTTGTGCTGCCCCGACAGTCTCAAGGGAACTCTACTAACTGACATCAGGAACCTGGGCTGGCAACTTTTCGTTCAAAGGGAAAAGGGCCGGTGTTTGTCTTCAGGAGCCTGGGTCCCAGAGTGGCCGGCTGCCTCCAAAAAATCCAAATGATTAAAGATATTTCCCAGACCCAACCTGCCCCCACCTCAAATTTGTGCTGCCCCGACAGTCTCTAGGAAAACCTACAAAGTGACAGCAGGAACCTGGGCTGGACACTTTTCCTTAACAGGGAAAAGGGCCGGTGGTTTCCTGCAGGGGCCTTTCTCCCTGAGTGGCCGGCCGCCTCCAAAAAATCCAAATGACTAAAGATATTTCCCAGACCTAACCTGCCCCCACCTCAAACCTCTGCTGCCTTGACAGTCCAACGGGAACTCTACATGCAGACATCAGCAACCTGGACCAGCAACTTTTCCTTACAGGAAAAGGAGCGGTCTTTTTCTCGAGGAGCCTGTGGCCTTGAGTGGCCGGCCGCCTCCAAAAAATCCAAACGATTAAAGATATGTCCCAGACCTAACCTGCCCCCACCTCAAAACTGTGCTACCTTGACAGTCCCAAGGGAACCCTAAAACTGACATCAGGAACCTGCCTTGGCAACTTTTCCTTCACAGGGAAAATGGGTTGTCTTTTTCTTGAGGAGCCTTTGGCCTTGAGTGGCCCGCCGCCTCCAAAATATCCAAACGATTAAAGATATGTCCCAGACCCAACCTACCCCCACCTCAAACCTGTGCTGCCCTGACAGTCCCAAGGGAACCCTACAAACTGACATCAGCAACCAGGGCTGGCAACTTTTCCTTAACAGGGAATAGGGCCATTGTTTGTCTCCAAGGGCCTTTGTCCCTGAGTAGCCGGATGCCTCCAAAAAATCCAAACAATTAAGGATATGTCCCAGACCCAACCGGCCCCCACCTCTAACCTGTGCTACCCTGACAGTCCCAAGGGAACCCTTCAAAGTGACAGCAGGATCCTGGGCTGGACACTTTTCCTTCCCAGCGAAAATGGCCGGTGTTTTCCTGCAGGGACTTTGTCCCTGAGTGGCCGGACCCTTCCAAAAAATCCAAATGATCAAAGATATTTCCCAGAACTAATGTGCCCCCACCTCAAAGCTGTGCTTCCCTGACAGTCCCAAGGGAACCCTACCTGCTGACATCAGGAATCTGGGCAGACCATATTTCTTTCCTAGAAAAAATTGCTCATGTCATCCTGCAGGGGCCTTTGTCCCTGAGTGGCCGGCCGCCTCCAAAAAATCCAAACGATTAAAGATATGTCCCAGACCAAATCTGCCCCCACCACAAACTTGTGCTGCCCTGACAGTCCCAAGAGAACGCTATAAACTGACAAGAGGAACCTGGGCTGGCAACTTTTCCTTCACAGGGAAAAGGGCTGGTGTTTTTCTTCAGGAGCCTGTGTCCCAGAGTGGCCGGCTGCCTCCAAAAAATCCAAATGATTAAAGATATGTCCCAGACCCAACCTGCCCCCACCTCAAATTTGTGCTGCCCCGACAGTCTCAAGAGAACTCTACTAACTGACATCAGGAACCTGGGCTGGCAACTTTTCGTTCAAAGGGAAAAGGGCCGGTGTTTGTCTTCAGGAGCCTGGGTCCCAGAGTGGCCGGACGCCTCCAAAATATCCAAATGATTAAAGATATTTCTCAGACCCAACCTGCCCCCACCTCAAATTTGTGCTGCCCCGACAGTCTCTAGGAAAACCTACAAAGTGACAGCAGGAACCTGGGCTGGACACTTTTCCTTAACAGGGAAAAGGGCCGGTGGTTTCCTGCAGGGGCCTTTCTCCCTGAGTGGCCGGACGCCTCCAAAAAATCCAAATGACTAAAGATATTTCCCAGACCTAACCTGCCCCCACCTCAAACCTCTGCTGCCTTGACAGTCCAACGGGAACTCTACATGCAGACATCAGCAACCTGGACCAGCAACTATTCCTTACAGGGAAAAGGAGCGGTCTTTTTCTCGAGGAGCCTGTGGCCTTGAGTGGCCGGCCGCCTCCAAAAAATCCAAACGATTAAAGATATGTCCCAGACCCAACCTGCCCCCACCTCAAACCTGTGCTGCCCTGACAGTCCAAAGGGAACCCTACAAACTGACATCAGCAACAAGGGCTGGCAACTTTTCCTTAACAGGGAATAGGGCCGGTGTTTGTCTCCAAGGGCCTTTGTCCCTGAGTAGCCGGATGCCTCCAAAAAATCCAAACGATTAATGATATGTCCCAGACTTAATCTGCACCCACCAGAAACTTGTGCTGCCCTGACAGTCCCAAAGGAACCCTATAAACTGACAAGAGGAACCTGGGCTGGCAACTTTTCCTTCACAGGGAAAAGGGCGGGTGTTTGTCTTCAGGAGCCTGGGTCCCAGAGTGGCCGGCCGCCTCCAAAATCTCCAAACGATTAAAGATATGTCCCAGACCCAACCTACCCCCACCTCAAACCTGTGCTGCCCTGACAGTCCTAAGGGAACCCTACCTGCTGACATCAGGAATCTGGGCAGACCATATTTCTTTCCTAGAAAAAATTGCTCATGTCTTCCTGCAGGGGCCTTTGTTCCTGAGTGGCCGGCCGCCTCCAAAAAATCCAAACGATTAAAGATATGTCCCAGACCAAATCTGCCCCCACCACAAACTTGTGCTGCCCTGACAGTCCCAAGAGAATGCTATAAACTGACATGAGGAACCTGGGCTGGCAACTTTTCCTTCACAGGGAAAAGGGCTGGTGTTTTTCTTCAGGAGCCGGTGTCCCAGAGTGGCCGGCTGCCTCCAAAAAATCCAAATGATTAAAGATATGTCCCAGACCCAACCTGCTCCCACCTCAAACCTGTGCTGCCCTGACAATCCCAAGGGAACCCTACAAACTCACATCAGCAACCAGGGCTGGTAACTTTTCCTTAACAGGGAATAAGGCCGGTGTTTGTCTCCAAGAACCTGGGGCCCTGAGTAGCCGGATGCCTCCAAAAAATCCAAACAATTAAGAATATGTCCCACACCCAACCGGCCCCCACCTCTAACCTGTGCTACCCTGACTGTCCCAAGGGAACCCTTCAAAGTGACAGCAGGATCCTGGGCTGGACACTTTTCCTTCCCAGCGAAAATGGCCGGTGTTTTCCTGCAGGGGCCTTTGTCCCTGAGTGGCCGGCCGCCTCCAAAAAATCCAAACGATTAAAGATATGTCCCAGACCAAATCTGCCCCCACCACAAACTTGTGCTGCCCTGACAGTCCCAAGAGAACGCTATAAACTGACAAGAGGAACCTGGGCTGGCAACTTTTCCTTCACAGGGAAAAGGGCTGGTGTTTGTCTTCAGGAGCCTGTGTCCCAGAGTGGCCGGCTGCCTCCAAAATCTCCAAATGATTAAAGATATGTCCCAGACCCAACCTGCCCCCACCTCAAATTTGGTCTGCCCGACAGTCTCATGAGAACTCTACTGACTGACATCAGGAAGCTGGTCTGGCAACTTTTCGTTCAAAGGGAAAAGGGCCGGTGTTTGTCTTCAGGAGCCTGGGTCCCAGAGTGGCCGGCCGCCTCCAAAATATCCAAACGATTAAAGATATGTCCCAGACCCAACCTACCCCCACCTCAAACCTGTGCTGCCCTGACAGTCCCAAGGGAACCCTACAAACTGACATCAGCAACCAGGGCTGGCAACTTTTCCTGAACAGGGAATAGGGCCGGTGTTTGTCTCCAAGGGCCTGTGTCCCTGAGTAGCCGACGCCTCAAAGAAATCCACAGAATTAAGGATATGTCCCAGACCCAACCGGCCCCCACCTCTAACCTGTGCTACCCTGACAGCCCCAAGGGAACCCTACAAAATGACAGCAGGATCCTGGGCTGGACACTTTTCCTTCCCAGGGAAAACGGGCCGGTGTTTTACTGCAGGGGACTATGTCCCTGAGTGGCTGGACGCCTCCAAAAAATCCAAACGATTAAAGATATGTCCCCAGACCTAACCTGCCCCACCTCAAAACTGTGCTACCTTGACAGTCCCAAGGGAACCCTAAAACTGACATCAGGAACCTGCCTTGGCAACTTTTCCTTCACAGGGAAAATGGGTGGTCTTTTTCTTGGGGAGCCTTTGCCTTGAGTGGCCCGCCGCCTCCAAAAAATCCAAACGATGAAGGATATGTCCCAGACCCAACCTGCCCCCACCTCAAACCTGTGCTGCCCTGACAGTCCAAAGGGAACCCTACAAACTGACATCAGCAACAAGGGCTGGCAACTTTTCCTTAACAGGGAGTAGGGCCGGTGTTTGTCTCCAAGGGCCTTTGTCCCTGAGTAGCCGGATGCCTCCAAAAAATCCAAACGATTAATGATATGTCCCAGACTTAATCTGCACCCACCAGAAACTTGTGCTGCCCTGACAGTCCAAAGGAACCCTATAAACTGACAAGAGGAACCTGGGCTGGGAACTTTTCCTTCACAGGGAAAAGGGCGGGTGTTTGTCTTCAGGAGCCTGGGTCCCAGAGTGGCCGGCCGCCTCCAAAATCTCCAAACGATTAAAGATATGTCCCAGACCCAACCTACCCCACCTCAAACCTGTGCTGCCCTGACAGTCCTAAGGGAACCCTACCTGCTGACATCAGGAATCTGGGCAGACCATATTTCTTTCCTAGAAAAAATTACTCATGTCTTCCTGCAGGGGCCTTTGTTCCTGAGTGGCCGGCCGCCTCCAAAAAATCCAAACGATTAAAGATATGTCCCAGACCCAACCTGCCCCCACCTCAAACCTGTGCTGCCCTGACAATCCCAAGGGAACCGTACAAACTCACATCAGCAACCAGGGCTGGTAACTTTTCCTTAACAGGGAATAAGGCCGGTGTTTGTCTCCAAGAACCTGGGGCCCTGAGTAGCCGGATGCCTCCAAAAAATCCAAACAATTAAGAATATGTCCCACACCCAACCGGCCCCCACCTCTAACCTGTGCTACCCTGACAGTCCCAAGGGAACCCTTCAAAGTGACAGCAGGATCCTGGGCTGGACACTTTTCCTTCCCAGCGAAAATGGCCGGTGTTTTCCTGCAGGGGCCTTTGTCCCTGAGTGGCCGGCCGCCTCCAAAAAATCCAAACGATTAAAGATATGTCCCAGACCAAATCTGCCCCCACCACAAACTTGTGCTGCCCTGACAGTCCAAGAGAACGCTATAAACTGACAAGAGGAACCTGGGCTGGCAACTTTTCCTTCACAGGGAAAAGGGCTGGTGTTTGTCTTCAGGAGCCTGTGTCCCAGAGTGGCCGGCTGCCTCCAAAATCTCCAAATGATTAAAGATATGTCCCAGACCCAACCTGCCCCCACCTCAAATTTGGTCTGCCCCGACAGTCTCATGAGAACGCTATAGACTGACATCAGGAAGCTGGTCTGGCAACTTTTCCTTCACAGGAAAAGGGCCGGTGTTTGTCTTCAGGAGCCTGGGTCCCAGAGTGGCCGGCCGCCTCCAAAATATCCAAACGATTAAAGATATGTCCCAGACCCAACCTACCCCCACCTCAAACCTGTGCTGCCCTGACAGTCCCAAGGGAACCCTACAAACTGACATCAGCAACCAGGGCTGGCAACTTTTCCTGAACAGGGAATAGGGCCGGTGTTTGTCTCCAAGGGCCTGTGTCCCTGAGTAGCCGACGCCCTCAAAGAAATCCACAGAATTAAGGATATGTCCCAGACCCAACCGGGCCCCCACCTCTAACCTGTGCTACCCTGACAGCCCCAAGGGAACCCTACAAAATGACAGCAGGATCCTGGCTGGACACTTTTCCTTCCCAGGGAAAACGGGCCGGTGTTTTACTGCAGGGGACTATGTCCCTGAGTGGCTGGACGCCTCCAAAAAATCCAAACGATTAAAGATATGTCCCAGACCTAACCTGCCCCCACCTCAAAACTGTGCTACCTTGACAGTCCCAAGGGAACCCTAAAACTGACATCAGGAACCTGCCTTGGCAACTTTTCCTTCACAGGGAAAATGGGTGGTCTTTTTCTTGGGGAGCCTTTGGCCTTGAGTGGCCCGCCGCCTCCAAAACAATCCAAACGATGAAGGATATGTCCCCCAGACCCAATCTGCCCCCACCACAAACTTGTGCTGCCCTGACAGTCCCAAGAGAACCGCTATAAACTGACATGAGGAACCTGGGCTGGCAACTTTTCCTTCACAGGGAAAAGGGCTGGTGTTTTTCTTCAGGAGCCTGTGTCCCAGAGTGGCCGGCTGCCTCCAAAAAATCCAAATGATTAAAGATATGTCCCAGACCCAACCTGCCCCCACCTCAAATTTGTGCTGCCCCGACAGTCTCAAGAGAACTCTACTAACTGACATCAGGAGCTGGTCTGGCAACTTTTCGTTCAAAGGGAAAAGGGCCGGTGTTCGTCTTCAGGAGCCTGGGTCCCAGAGTGGCCGGACGCCTCCAAAATATCCAAATGATTAAAGATATTTCCCAGACCCAACCTGCCCCCACCTCAAATTTGTGCTGCCCCGACAGTCTCTAGGAAAACCTACAAAGTGACAGCAGGAACCTGGGCTGGACACTTTTCCTAACAGGGAAAAGGGCCGGTGGGTTTCCTGCAGGGGCCTTTCTCCCTGAGTGGCCGACGCCTCCAAAAAATCCAAATGACTAAAGATATTTCCCAGACCTAACCTGCCCCCCACCTCAAACCTCTGCTGCCTTGACAGTCCAACGGGAACTCTACATGCAGACATCAGCAACCTGGACCAGCAACTATTCCTTACAGGGAAAAGGAGCGGTCTTTTTCTCGAGGAGCCTGTGGCCTTGAGTGGCCGGCCGCCTCCAAAAAATCCAAACGATTAAAGATATGTCCCAGACCCAACCTGCCCCCACCTCAAACCTGTGCTGCCCTGACAGTCCAAAGGGAACCCTACAAACTGACATCAGCAACAAGGGCTGGCAAACTTTTCCTTAACAGGAATAAGGCCGGTGTTTGTCTCCAAGGGCCTTTGTCCCTGAGTAGCCGGATGCCTCCAAAAAATCCAAAACGATTAATGATATGTCCCAGACTTAATCTGCACCCACCAGAAACTTGTGCTGCCCTGACAGTCCCAAAGGAACCCTATAAACTGACAAGAGGAACCTGGGCTGGGAACTTTTCCTTCACAGGGAAAAGGGCGGGTGTTTGTCTTCAGGAGCCTGGGTCCCAGAGTGGCCGGCCGCCTCCAAAATCTCCAAACGATTAAAGATATGTCCCAGACCCAACCTACCCCCACCTCAAACCTGTGCTGCCATGACAGTCCTAAGGGAACCCTACCTGCTGACATCTGGAATCTGGGCAGACCATATTTCTTTCCTAGAAAAAATTACTCATGTCTTCCTGCAGGGGCCTTTGTTCCTGAGTGGCCGGCCCGCCTCCAAAAAATCCAAACGATTAAAGATATGTCCCAAGACCCAACCTGCCCCCACCTCAAACCTGTGCTGCCCTGACAATCCCAAGGGAACCCTACAAACTCACATCAGCAACCAGGGCTGGTAACTTTTCCTTAACAGGGAATAAGGCCGGTGTTTGTCTCCAAGAACCTGGGGCCCTGAGTAGCCGGATGCCTCCAAAAAATCCAAACAATAAGAATATGTCCCACACCCGAACCGGCCCCCACCTCTAACCATGTGCTACCCTGACTGTCCAAAGGGAACCCTTCAAAGTGACAGCAGGATCCTGGGCTGGACACTTTTCCTTCCCAGCGAAATGGCCGGTGTTTCCTGCAGGGGCCTTTGTCCCTGAGTGGCCGGCCGCCTCCAAAAAATCCAAACGATTAAAGATATGTCCCAGACCAAATCTGCCCCCACCACAAACTTGTGCTGCCCTGACAGTCCCAAGAGAACGCTTATAAACTGACAAGAGGAACCTGGGCTGGCAACTTTTCCTTCACAGGGAAAAGGGCTGGTGTTTGTCTTCAGGAGCCTGTGTCCCAGAGTGGCCGGCTGCCTCCAAAATCTCCAAATGATTAAAGATATGTCCCAGACCCAACCTGCCCCACCTCAAATTTGGTCTGCCCCGACAGTCTCATGAGAACGCTATAGACTGACATCAGGAAGCTGGTCTGGCAACTTTTCGTTCAAAGGGAAAAGGGCCGGTGTTTGTCTTCAGGAGCTGGGTCCCAGAGTGGCCGGGCCGCCTCCAAAATATCCAAACGATTAAAGATATGTCCCAGACCCAACCTACCCCCACCTCAAACCTGTGCTGCCCTGACAGTCCCAAGGGAACCCTACAAACTGACATCAGCAACCAGGGCTGGCAACTTTTCCTTAACAGGGAATAGGGCCGGTGTTTGTCTCCAAGGGCCTGTGTCCCTGAGTAGCCGACGCCTCAAAGAAATCCACAGAATTAAGGATATGTCCCAGACCCAACCGGGCCCCCACCTCTAACCTGTGCTACCCTGACAGCCCCAAGGGAACCCTACAAAATGACAGCAGGATCCTGGGCTGGACACTTTTCCTTCCCAGGGAAAACGGGCCGGTGTTTTACTGCAGGGGACTATGTCCCTGAGTGGCTGGACGCCTCCAAAAAATCCAAACGATTAAAGATATGTCCCAGACCTAACCTGCCCCCACCTCAAAACTGTGCTACCTTGACAGTCCCAAGGGAACCCTAAAACTGACATCAGGAACCTGCCTTGGCAACTTTTCCTTCACAGGGAAAATGGGGTGGTCTTTTTCTTGGGGAGCCTTTGGCCTTGAGTGGCCCGCCGCCTCCAAAAAATCCAAACGATGAAGGATATGTCCCAGACCCAATCTGCCCCCACCACAAACTTGTGCTGCCCTGACAGTCCCAAGAGAACGCTATAACTGACATGAGGAACCTGGGCTGGCAACTTTCCTTCACAGGAAAAGGGCTGGTGTTTTTCTTCAGGAGCCTGTGTCCCAGAGTGGCCGGCTGCCTCCAAAAAATCCAAATGATTAAAGATATGTCCCAGACCCAACCTGCCCCCACCTCAAATTTGTGCTGCCCCGACAGTCTCAAGAGAACTCTACTAACTGACATCAGGAAGCTGGTCTGGCAACTTTTCGTTCAAAGGGAAAAGGGCCGGTGTTCGTCTTCAGGAGCCTGGGTCCCAGAGTGGCCGGACGCCTCCAAAATATCCAAATGATTAAAGATATTTCCCAGACCCAACCTGCCCCCACCTCAATTTGTGCTGCCCCGACAGTCTCTAGGAAAACCTACAAAGTGACAGCAGGAACCTGGGCTGGACACCTTTTCCTTAACAGGGAAAAGGGCCGGTGGTTTCTGCAGGGGCCTTTCTCCCTGAGTGCCGGACGGCCTCCAAAAAATCCAAATGACTAAAGATATTTCCCAGACCTAACCTGCCCCCACCTCAAACCTCTGCTGCCTTGACAGTCAACGGGAACTCTACATGCAGACATCAGCAACCTGGACCAGCAACTATTCCTTACAGGGGAAAAGGAGCGGTCTTTTTCTCGAGGAGCCTGTGGCCTTGAGTGGCGGCCGCCTCCAAAAAATCCAAACGATTAAAGATATGTCCCAGACCCAACCTGCCCCCACCTCAAACCTGTGCTGCCCTGACAGTCCAAAGGGAACCCTACAAACTGACATCAGCAACAAGGGCTGGCAACTTTTCCTTAACAGGGAATAGGGCCGGTGTTTGTCTCCAAGGGGCCTTTGTCCCTGAGTAGCCGGATGCCTCCAAAAAATCCAAACGATTAATGATATGTCCCAGACTTAATCTGCACCACCAGAAACTTGTGCTGCCCTGACAGTCCCAAAGGAACCCTATAACTGACAAGAGGAACCTGGGCTGGCAACTTTTCCTCACAGGGAAAAGGGGGCGGGTGTTTGTCTTCAGGAGCCTGGGTCCCAGAGTGGGCCGGCCGCCTTCCAAAATCTCCAAACGATTAAAGATATGTCCAGACCCAACCTACCCCCACCTCAAACCTGTGCTGGCCCTGACAGTCCTAAGGGAACCCTACCTGCTGACATCAGGAATCTGGGCAGACCATATTTCTTTCCTAGAAAAAATTGCTCATGTCTTCCTGCAGGGGCCTTTGTTCCTGAGTGGCCGGCCGCCTCCAAAAAATCCAAACGATTAAAGATATGTCCCAGACCAAATCTGCCCCACCACAAACTTGTGCTGCCCTGACAGTCCCAAGAGAACGCTATAAACTGACATGAGGAACCTGGGCTGGCAACTTTTCCTTCACAGGGAAAAGGGCTGGTGTTTTTCTTCAGGAGCCGGTGTCCCAGAGTGGCCGGCTGCCTCCAAAAAATCCAAATGATTAAAGATATGTCCCAGACCCAACCTGCCCCCACCTCAAACCTGTGCTGCCCTGACAGTCCATAGGGAACCCTACAAACTCACATCAGCAACCAGGGCTGGTAACTTTTCCTTAACAGGGAATAAGGCCGGTGTTTGTCTCCAAGAACCTGGGGCCCTGAGTAGCCGGATGCCTCCAAAAAATCCAAACAATTAGAATATGTCCCACACCCAACCGGCCCCCACCTCTAACTGTGCTACCCTGACAGTCCCAAGGGAACCCTTCAAAGTGACAGCAGGATCCTGGGCTGGACACTTTTCCTTCCCAGCGAAAATGGCCGGTGTTTTCCTGCAGGGGCCCTTTGTCCCTGAGTGGCCGGCCGCCTCCAAAAAATCCAAACGATTAAAGATATGTCCCAGACCAAATCTGCCCCCACCACAAACTTGTGCTGCCCTGACAGTCCCAAGAGAACGCTATAAAGTGACAAGAGGAACCTGGGCTGGCAACTTTTCCTTCACAGGGAAAAGGGCTGGTGTTTGTCTTCAGGAGCCTGTGTCCCAGAGTGGCAAGGCTGCCTCCAAATCTCCAAATGATTAAAGATATGTCCCAGACCCAACCTGCCCCCACCTCAAATTGGTCTGCCCCGACAGTCTCATGAGAACTCTACTGACTGACATCAGGAAGCTGGTCTGGCAACTTTTCGTTCAAAGGGAAAAGGGCCGGTGTTTGTCTTCAGGAGCCTGGGTCCCAGAGTGGCCGGCCGCCTCCAAAATATCCAAACTATTATAAAGATATGTCCCAGACCCAACCTACCCCCACCTCAAACCTGTGCTGCCCTGACAGTCCCAAGGGAACCCTACAAACTGACATCGCAACCAGGGCTGGCAACTTTTCCTGAACAGGGAATACGGCCGGTGTTTTGTCTCCAAGGGCCTGTGTCCCTGAGTAGCCGACGCCTCAAAGAAATCCACAGAATTAAGGATATGTCCCAGACCCAACCGGCCCCCACCTCTAACCTGTGCTACCCTGACAGCCCCAAGGGAACCCTACAAAATGACAGCAGGATCCTGGGCTGGACACTTTTCCCTTCCCAGGGAAAACGGGCCGGTGTTTTACTGCAGGGGACTATGTCCCTGAGTGGCTGGACGCCTCCAAAAAATCCAAACGATTAAAGATATGTCCCAGACCTAACCTGCCCCCACCTCAAAACTGTGCTACCTTGACAGTCCCAAGGGAACCCTAAAACTGACATCAGGAACCTGCCTTGGCAACTTTTCCTTCACAGGGAAAATGGGTGGTCTTTTTCTTGGGGAGCCTTTGGCCTTGAGTGGCCCGCCGCCTCCAAAAAATCCAAACGATGAAGGATATGTCCCAGACCCAACCTGCCCCCCACCTCAAACCTGTGCTGCCCTGACAGTCCAAAGGGAACCCTACAAACTGACATCAGCAACAAGGGCTGGCAACTTTCCCTTATCAGGGAATAAGGCCGGTGTTTGTCTCCAAGGGCCTTTGTCCCTGAGTAGCCGGATGCCTCCAAAAAATGCCAAACGATTAATGATATGTCCCAGACTTAATCTGCATCCACCAGAAACTTGTGCTGCCCTGACAGTCCCAAAGGAACCCTATAAACTGACAAGAGGAACCTGGGCTGGGAACTTTTCCTTCACAGGGAAAAGGGCGGGTGTTTGTCTTCAGGAGCCTGGGTCCCAGAGTGGCCGGCCGCCTCCAAAATCTCCAAACGATTAAAGATATGTCCCAGACCCAACCTACCCCCACCTCAAACCTGTGCTGCCCTGACAGTCCTAAGGGAACCCTACCTGCTGACATCAGGAATCTGGCAGACCATATTTCTTTCCTAGAAAAAATTGCTCATGTCTTCCTGCAGGGGCCTTTGTTCCTGAGTGGCCGGCCGCCTCCAAAAAATCCAAACGATTAAAGATATGTCCCAGACCAAATCTGCCCCACCACAAACTTGTGCTGCCCTGACAGTCCCAAGAGAACGCTATAAAGTGACAAGAGGAACCTGGGCTTGGCAACTTTTCCTTCACAGGGAAAAGGGCTGGTGTTTTTCTTCAGGAGCCTGTGTCCCAGAGTGGCCGGCTGCCTCCAAAAAATCCAAATGATTAAAGATATGTCCCAGACCCAACCTGCCCCCACCTCAAACCTGTGCTGCACTGACAGTCCATAGGGAACCCTACAAACTCACATCAGCAACCAGGGCTGGTAACTTTTCCTTAACAGGGAATAAGGCCGGTGTTTGTCTCCAAGAACCTGGGGCCCTGAGTAGCCGGATGCCCTCCAAAAAATCCAAACAATTAAGAATATGTCCCAACCCAACCGGCCCCCACCTCTAACCTGTGCTACCCTGACAGTCCCAAGGGAACCCTTCAAAGTGACAGCAGGATCCTGGGCTGGACACTTTTCCTTCCCAGCGAAAATGGCCGGTGTTTTCCTGCAGGGGCCTTTGTCCCTGAGTGGCGGCCGCCTCCAAAAAATCCAAACGATTAAAGATATGTCCCAGACCAAATCTGCCCCCACCACAAACTTGTGCTGCCCTGGACAGTCCCAAGAGAACGCTATAAAGTGACAAGAGGAACCTGGGCTGGCAACTTTTCCTTCACAGGGAAAAGGGCTGGTGTTTGTCTTCAGGAGCCTGTGTCCCAGAGTGCAGGCTGCCTCCAAAATCTCCAAATGATTAAAGATATGTCCCAGACCCAACCTGCCCCCACCTCAAAATTGGTCTGCCCCGACAGTCTCATGAGACTCTACTGACTGACATCAGGAAGCTGGTCTGGCAACTTTTCGTTCAAAAGGGAAAAGGGCGGTGTTTGTCTTCAGGAGCCTGGGTCCCAGAGTGGCCGGCCGCCTCAAAATATCCAAACGATTAAAGATATGTCCCAGACCCAACCTACCCCCACCTCAAACCTGTGCTGCCCTGACAGTCCCAAGGGAACCCTACAAACTGACATCAGCAACCAGGGCTGGCAACTTTTCCTGAACAGGGAATAGGGCCGGTGTTTGTCTCCAAGGGCCTGTGTCCCTGAGTAGCCGACGCCTCAAAGAAATCCACAGATTAAGGATATGTCCCAGACCCAACGGCCCCCACCTCTAACTGTGCTACCCTGACAGCCCCAAGGGAACCCTACAAAATGACAGCAGGATCCTGGGCTGGACACTTTTCCTTCCCAGGGAAAACGGGCCGGTGTTTTACTGCAGGGGACTATGTCCCTGAGTGGCTGGACGCCTCCAAAATATCAAACGATAAAGATATGTCCCAGACCCAACCTACCCCCACCTCAAACTGTGCTGCCCTGACAGTCCCAAGGGAACCCTACAAAACTGACATCAGCAACCAGGGCTGGCAACTTTTCCTGAACAGGGAATAGGGCCGGTGTTTGTCTCCAAGGGCCTGTGTCCCTGAGTAGCCGACGCCTCAAAGAAATCCACAGAATTAAGGATATGTCCCAGACCCAACGGCCCCCACCTCTAACTGTGCTACCCTGACAGCCCCAAGGGAACCCTACAAAATGACAGCAGGATCCTGGGCTGGACACTTTTCCTTCCCAGGGAAAACGGGCCGGTGTTTTACTGCAGGGGACTATGTCCCTGAGTGGCTGGACGCCTCAAAAAATCCAAACGATTAAAGATATGTCCCAGACCTAACCTGCCCCCACCTCAAAACTGTGCTACCTTGGACAGTCCCAAGGGAACCCTAAAACTGACATCAGGGAACCTGCCTTGGCAACTTTTCCTTCACAGGGAAAATGGGTGGTCTTTTTCTTGGGGAGCCTTTGGCCTTGAGTGGCCCGCCGCCTCCAAAAATCCAAACGATTAAAGATATTTCCCAGACCCAACCTGCCCCCACATCAAAACTGTGCTGCCTTGACAGTCCAAAGGGACCCTACAAACTGACATCAGCCACAAGGGCTGCAACTTTCCCTTATCAGGGAATAAGGCCGGTGTTTGTCTCCAAGGGCTATTGTCCCTGAGTAGCCGGATGCCTCCAAAAAATCCAAACGATTAATGATATGTCCCAGACTTAATCTGCATCCACCAGAAACTTGTGCTGCCTGACAGTCCCAAAGGAACCCTATAAACTGACAAGAGGAACCTGGGCTGGCAACTTTTCTTTCACAGGGAAAAGGGCGGGTGTTTGTCTTCAGGAGCCTGGGTCCCAGAGTGGCCGGCCGCCTCCAAATCTCAAACGATTAAAGATATGTCCAGACCCAACCTACCCCCACCTCAAACCTGTGCTGCCCTGACAGTCCTAAGGGAACCCTACCTGCTGACATCAGGAATCTGGGCAGACCATATTTCTTTCCTAGAAAAAATTGCTCACGTCTTCCTGCAGGGGCCTTTGTTCCTGAGTGGCCGGCCGCCTCCAAAAAATCCAAACGATTAAAGATATGTCCCAGACCAAATCTGCCCCCACCACAAACTTGTGCTGCCCTGACAGTCCCAAGAGAACGCTATAAAGTGACAAGAGGAACCTGGGCTGGCAACTTTTCCTTCACAGGGGGAAAAGGGCTGGTGTTTTTCTTCAGGAGCCGGTGTCCCAGAGTGGCCGGCTGCCTCCAAAATATCCAAAATGATTAAAGATATGTCCCAGACCCAACCTGCCCCCACCTCAAACTGTGCTGCCCTGACAATCCCAAGGGAACCCTACAAACTCACATCAGCAACCAGGGCTGGTAACTTTTCCTTAACAGGGAATAAGGCCGGTGTTTGTCTCCAAGAACCTGGGGCCCTGAGTAGCCGGATGCCTCCCAAAAAATCCAAACAATTAAGAATATGTCCCACACCCAACCGGCCCCCACCTCTAACCTGTGCTACCCTGACAGTCCCAAGGGAACCCTTCAAAGTGACAGCAGGATCCTGGGGCTGGACACTTTTCCTTCCCAGCGAAAATGGCCGGTGTTTTCCCTGCAGGGGCCTTTGTCCCTGAGTGGCCGGCCGCCTCCAAAAAATCCAAACGATTAAAGATATGTCCCAGACCAAATCTGCCCCCACCACAACTTGTGCTGCCCTGACAGTCCCAAGAGACGCTATAAAGTGACAAGAGGAACCTGGGCTGGCAACTTTTCCTTCACAGGGAAAAGGGCTGGTGTTTGTCTTCAGGAGCCTGTGTCCCAGAGTGGCAGGCTGCCTCCAAAATCTCCAATGATTAAAGATATGTCCCAGACCCAACCTGCCCCCACCTCAAATTTGGTCTGCCCCGACAGTCTCATGAGAACTCTACTGACTGACATCAGGAAGCTGGTCTGGCAACTTTTCGTTCAAAGGGAAAAGGGCCGGTGTTTGTCTTCAGGAGCCTGGGTCCCAGAGTGGCCGGCCGCCTCCAAAATATCCAAACGATTAAAGATATGTCCCAGACCCAACCTACCCCCACCTCAAACCTGTGCTGCCCTGACAGTCCCAAGGGATCCCTACAAACTGACATCAGCAACCAGGGCTGGCAACTTTTCCTGAACAGGGAATAGGGCCGGTGTTTGTCTCCAAGGGCCTGTGTCCCTGAGTAGCCGACGCCTCATAGAAATCCACAAGAATTAAGGATATGTCCCAGACCCAACCGGGCCCCCACCTCTAACCTGTGCTACCCTGACAGCCCCAAGGGAACCCTACAAAATGACAGCAGGATCCTGGCTGGACACTTTTCCTTCCCAGGGAAAACGGGCCGGTGTTTTACTGCAGGGGACTATGTCCCTGAGTGGCTGGACGCCTCCAAAAATCAAACGATTAAAGATATGTCCCAGACCTAACCTGCCCTCCACCTCAAATTTGTGCTGCCCCGACAGTCCTCAAGAGAACTCTACGAACAGACATCAGCAACCTGGTCTAGCAACTTTTCGTTCAAAGGGAAAAGGGCTGGTGTTTGTCTTCAGGAGCCTGG